>NC_050525.1:2097595-2103801 GCF_002922805.2 Oryzias melastigma | reverse complement strand
TTAAATAAAGTCATTTAAAAAATAAATGAGTCCATAATTTCAGGCCTTAGACAGAAAATGCTTGTTCTACAGGTCACCCTCTATTACCTCACCAAGACTTGTGTAGTTTTACTGTATAGTTTTTGATAAAATAGTAGTTAAACTTTGCATTTTTGACGAGAAATAAGTCAGAATAACCATCTTTGAATGTAAATAAATAGATTTTGATCCATAATTCCAGGCATTGGACACTATATGTTTGTTGTACAGGTCACCCTCCAATACCTCACAAAGACTTGTGTACTTTTACTGTATAGGTTTTGAAAAAAAAGTCTTTAAAATTTGCATTTTTGACGAGAAATATGTTACAATGGTCATCTTTGAATCTAAATAAATAGATTTTGGTCCATAATTCCAGGCCTTGGATACTATATCCTTGTTCTACAGGTCACCCTCTATTACCTTACAAAGACTTGTGTACTTCTACTGTAAAGTTTTTGAAAAAAATGTCTTTAAACTTTGCATTTTTGACGAGAAATAAGTCAAAATAGCCATTTGTGAATTTGAATGAATGATTTTGATCCATAATTCCAGGCATTGGACACTATATGTTTGTTGTACAGGTCACCCTCTATTACCTTATAAAGACTTGTGTACTTTTACTGTAGACTAATTTAGACTAAATTACAAAAGTGGTTTATACAAATATACACTTTGCGTGTCAGAAGATCCATAACCCATATTTTCATGATGTCATTTTGTAAATAAAGTTGTGTATTTTCTTTGTTTTCATTTTTTCATCCTATTTTATATCCAATTGTCTTTTTCAAGTTATTGAAGGTTTAAATATAGTTTATTTTAGCATTCTCTAAAGCATAAAGAGGATTGCATTTGTTTACAGGTTTTTGTATTCAAACTGTTGAAATGCTGAATGAATTCCTGATTCAGCTGCATGTGAGGACTAATTACTTTTGTATGACATGAATCAGCAAGTACACAGATACACACAGTATTTGTGTTTGAAGCCAAAACTGTCGCTAGTGGAGTCTTCCGTGCCTTCCAGGTAATTGCAGTATCTGTTTCAACTGAAGGCAGCTGATTTCTGCGACGTTTGTGTGTGTGTGTGTGGTGGATGGTTGACGTGAGCAGTGTGGGGGGAGCTGCTGCCGCCCCCTTCCTGCTGGGCGTTTTGATTAGAATTTCAGATATTCTGTAATTGGTTGCTTTCATCCCCTGGTGTCCCAGCATCTGTTAGTGCCCCCTCCTCCATGAGACGGCGATGTCTCTGAAAGCAGAGCGACAGCTCAGGGAAAACACCAGTTAGCAAGTAGTCACAAATAGCTCGCACATTTAGTTTGAATTCCGCAGAATTCGAGCGGATATTGTTGTGCTGTGATGAACCCTCGTGTACGTTAACAGATGGTTTCTTAACACACTGAATGCCAGCATATGTGTGAAGTTCTATTTTAGCTTGAAAGCCTTTTTTTTCTGTCACCTAACCTCCTCAGGGATTCAGGGGAGTCAGTGTTCCTCTGTGGATTTCCTCATGAAAAATGACAGTAGTCAGGATATATGTTGGACTGTCCTTATTGCACTGGTATATGCTGCAAAAGCAGAAGTCTTTGCAGAAAAAGGTGCTTAACCTCATTCATATGAGTTCAGAATAACAGAAGGTCTTAAAGGAGGCACGAAATAGAGTGTTCACGATGAAGTTTGTGTTTAACATCAGTGAAAGTTAACACATTTATTCATGTCTGAAATGTTTACATAATGAAGTACTTTTCCTTTTAAAATGTTGTTTCTTAGCTTGACCTTTTTCAGTTGAGGTCTGGTCTAGAGGTTGAGGCTCCTTTCCTTTCTTAGCCTGTAATAAACCAAAGTTTATATATCTATTACTCAAGATTTGAATGGATGACACAGAGGCATGGAGTGTCCCTGCTTTGTATCATCCATTAATTTGTAATAACTTACATTATCTCGCTTCTGCCAAGGTCAATTACAAAAGAAATAAATGTTAAATCATTGGTTAGTTTTAATCCTGTTATTTTTACAGTTGAATCATTTTTCACAGAAGCAGACTGAAGCACAGCACAACATGTTGTCATTTTCACATTATTATTAGTCCTGAACCAGCCTCACTCCGCTGCAGTAGAGGACATATGCTAAGCATCATGTTTGTGCTTTTAACATGTTCTTGTAGCATTTTTGTCATGATGGAGGACATATCTAAAATAATTTAGGATTAAAGCCGTGTTTATGAGTGTTTCTTTATTCAAATCGTGATGGATCAGGAGCAGAAGAAAACCTGCAATAGGAAAAAGCTCAGGGTTGTGACGCAGCTACTGCCATCCAAGTCTACCTGCTGCGCTCCATTCTGATCATCCATTACAAATATATCCATGAACGTCTTTGTTTTTCCTCTTCTGATCTGGAATCTGGATCTAAACTATATGGCTGGATGGCTTTGATATTGCTTGCTGTTTTTTTGCTACGCTAATGTTAGCTTGGGCTTGTGAGATGCTATAAGCTAAATCTGATCATTAGCCTCAGCAACAAACAATGTATTTGATTAATTAAATAACAGAAAAAATGTAACAGAAAAAACACAAAAATGTGTAATGTGGGCCACTTGGTCTGTGGAATTTCTCACATAAGTGTCCCTTATGAAAGAAAGCCAAAGAGAGTTGATAAAAAAGAGCACGGCTCCCGGGAAAGAGTGGGAAGGAAAACAGTCGTCATCATGACTGTTTCACCGTAGATTGGACAAAGTTGCAGTAAAGTTACGATGAAAATATAACGTTGCAGGGTGAGGAACAAATCTCGACTTTGCTTGAATTTGCGTCATAGTTCTGATCGCAACATCACAAAATCCTGGAGGGAAATCCTCCAATGTCCTGGACTTCTGTGAAACTTTTAAATCGTAAGGATCTGCGAGAATTTCCCTGGAGGGAAGCAGATTAAGGGCGAGCCTGAATGAAGAAATGTCATCTGCTTTACATTCCTAAATGTAGGCACAGACAAACTGATTTTTTTTTTCCCTGGAGCGATGAATATGTTGACGAGTTTGAATCTTTTTTTTTTTTTTTTTTTTACCGATTCTCGAAAAATCGTTACATCTTTAGTCAGTGCAGTTACCAACTGGGGTTTAGGCCCCTCGATAATATAGAACATTTAGGCTGTTTGACTTCTTTAGGTTTGCATTTTTTCTTTTTGAAGGACACCCTGCAGCCATTTGATCTGGACCATAGGATGATTGAAAAATAAATTCTGTATTGTAAAAGGATGCACAAGCTGGATAAGCAGTGATCCCAATTTGACATTATTGCTCAAAAAGAAGGATTTTTTAAAATATGTGACCCTAAGCTGGGGTCTTAAGACTCTAATTAGGTAAGTGCAGGCCACATGTATTCCCAGTTCACTCTGAAATTTGTGTTGACAAAGTTACAGTTTTAAACCTCTGGTTGTTTGTTCCAACAACTGCTTCCTCATTTAATTTGGGAATTAATCTTGTGGTGTCAAGTAAATAATCTTAAAAAATCCTAAAGCTGTGTCTGAAGCATTAAATGTGTCAGTGCTGTTCAATTCAACTGCAAGTAATCCTTCAGAATTAATTTCATTCCTGGTCACAGATAGAGGTCCAAAATAAAAATTGCTCTCTCCTATGTAGTTTTTGTCAAAATTCTTGGGTCAGATCTCTGAGAGGAGATTGATCACTTAGCTTTAAAAAGAGTGAACAAGAATTTCAGCTTCTTTATCTTTTGTAATAAGGCCTTTTTAATTTATCCACTTAAGTCCTTCACTTACAATATTGAATGAGAGCTGAATAATACAGAAATCCAAAGGTGTGTCAGTCATCTAAACTCTCTGGCGACAGCCTGAGTAATGCTGCTTTATAGGCAGTTTGAGTTCTGACTTTGTTTTCCTCGTCTGCAGCAGTTTTCATGTCAAACAGCTTCCAAGTTGTAATGAGGTTTTCCTTATTCCAGCTGTGGTCTCACCAGAAGAGCCTCACAGCCAGTAAAGTCAGTGTGTCAAACATCTAAAGCTGTCTCTGTGATTGCTGCAGTCTGGAGTGTTCATGCAGCTGCAGAGTGACTGCATGTTTGCAGCCGGCCTGTCATCATTCTGTTAGCATGTGGGGATTTGGGTGAAACCAAACAGTTTCTCGTCTTTAGGAAGTTCAGCGTGGCTGCTGCATTCACATGCAGAAGAATTAGACTTTTCGTCTGCTACTCTTGTTCTGGGGGGTTGGTGCTCGCCCGGCAGCGGCGGCCTAGCTGTCCTCTGCTCACAGCCTCTCAAGGACAGTGCTGTCCTGCCATCAGCACTTTGCTGCCTTTGTCTCTTTTCCTCTTTTCCCTCCATCTCTGTTCTCAGATGTTCATCCCCTCCCTCAGCTTCCACCTGCCATGTGTTCCTGGTGAAAACCATTTTCAAAAATGGTAACAGTGTGATCATTAAGCACTCATAATCCCTGATGAACAATTTCTATTTACAGTGAGCTTTTCAAAATCCTGATGACATCCCTGCTGCGTGTTCTCAGCGCACATGTGGCTGTCATGGGGTTTGGGAATATTTCAATAAAATTTACTAAAATCTTTCTGTATCTTATCTGTTTCATCTGCTAATTTAAAATATCTCTAATTTTGACAATTTCTGTGTAAAACAAGAAACATCATTGTTGATACAGGAGATTGTATGTGCACTATTCATAAATCTGAATCATTAATGTAATTATCAAAGAAAGTAAATACATGAAATCCTTAAAGTGGCACTTGTTCACATTCAAAGAGAATAAACACTAAAGTCAGTAGAGCTGCCACAAACGATTATTTCAATAGGCGACTAATCTCACATTATTTTTTCCAATTAGTCGACTAATCGGATCATGCACAAAATGGATGTAAAACACACATCTTAACCATCATTATCTTTTACCTAGCTGAAAATGAAGACAATGAAGATGGTAGTTTATTAAACTTTTAATGAATCGTGCAGCTTCTGTCCTTCATTAGTTTCTGGGATTAAAACAAGATTAGATAAAATATGGTCGACATCAGAAACAAAGAACTATTTTTCCCTAAAGATAAAGTTTTGGTCTCACTGACTCAAATAAAAAAAAAAAAAAAATTTTTTTTGGTGCTGAACTCCCGCAACTTTGTTTAACTTTACTACATCCTGATGCCATATAATATAGAGTAACGACTTATCGACTATTAAGTTAGTCATCGACTATTTCAATAGTCGATTCATCCTTTTCATAACACAGAAGTTTCAACTTATAACATGATTGCAAAGGAGAAATGAATATTTTCTTTCCGGTCGAAATTATATGACACCAAGACGTACATTTACACGTTCTTCTGAATTTGCATTGCTTTAACTTTTTGCTCTGAGCCTCTTGTAGGTGGTGGACGAGCGCTAGTGAACATTAAAAACAAAAGAAGAAGAGTTCCCTCCTGCCACTACCTGTCTGTCTGGTGTTGGTTGATTAGATCACTAACTTCTGAATGTGTGTTCATGAAACTGTGTTGAATGCAGCTTCACACATTTAACCTGCATCCTTGTTTTCAGTGAACTCTCACTTCCCAATACAACTGCATGATTGCCACCAGCACTAGGAAGAGGTTTAGTGTGAAATGTTGGAGTGGAGCAAATCTGGTGATTCTTGCTCCAGGCTTTTTCCCTTCACAGCTCTATTCTGATACATGAAAGACTTAATGTTATAGAATTCTATCAGGGTACAAACCATAATTATTAATTCTCCTCCACATTCAGTTTTTATACGGTTCACACTTTGTGAATTCAAATGTCATGTGTATGAATCCCTGACTGATCAGAATTCAACTGGTTTAACTTTCAACGCACATTCATTGGATGTATGTTTTGTAAATGGTCTTACAAATGTTTGTAGCGACATGCGAACGTGAGAGTTTTGAACATGGAAGGCTGAAACTCATGATTACATAGAACAGTGGTGCCCAAAGTGGGGCCTGCGGGACAAATTTTTCCCACCAGAGGTTATAAGATAAGATAAGATAAGATAAGATAAGATAAGATAAAGATACTTTATTCATCCCTGCCAGGGAAATTTGCTCGTTGCAGCAGCACTGTGTACAGACTAATTAATAAAGCAACCAGACAGACAAACAACAACAGTGAATAGTAAAAAAAAAAAAAAAATTAGGGGAGCACCAAACTTTCCAGTGTGTTTATCTGTGGCACAA
>NC_050525.1:2092067-2097568 GCF_002922805.2 Oryzias melastigma | reverse complement strand
GGAAAGATCTCCTGTAGCGGTTGGTGTGGCAGCGAAGTTGCCTTAACCTCTTAGAAAAGACACTCCGCTGTTCGTCAAGCGCAGGATAGAGAGGGTGCTGAGGATTATCCATGATGGATACGAGTTTGTTCAAGGCCCTCCTCTCCATCACTGCTTCAAAAGTTTCCATTTTGCATCCAATTACAGAACCAGCTTTTCTAATAAGTTTGTTCAGCTTCTTCGTGTCACTGGCAGCTATGCTACCCCCCCAGCAGACCACAGCAAAGAATAACGTGCTGGCCACAACAGACTGGTAAAAAAATTCCAGCATCTTGCTGCACACGCTGAAGGACCTCAGTTTCCTCAGGAAGTAGAGTCTCCTGCAGGCCTTCTTGTACACAGCTGTGCTGTTGGTCTTCCAGCTCAGTCTGTTGTCGCCGATTACTCCCAGGTATTAGTATTCCTCCACCTCTGCCACATCCCTGCCTGAGATGCTGAGGGGCTGGAGAGACGGTTGTTCCTTTTGGAAGTTGCTCACCATCTCTTTGGTCTTGTCGACGTTGAGCAGCAGGTGATTAACTCCAGCCCACCTCACAAACTCATTCACCACCTTCCTGTATTCCTCTTCCTGTCTGCCATTTATACAGCCGACAACTGGAGAGTCATCAGAGAACCTCTGAAGATGACATGTCTCTGAGTTATACTGGAAGTCACTGGTGTACAAAGTGAACAGGAAGGGTGAGAGAACGGTGCCCTGTGGGGCTCCAACATTACTGATTATCACGTCGGACATGACCCTTCCTAGCCGGACAAACTGTGGCCTGTCTGACAAGTAGTCAGTGATCCAGGAGACCAAGGACCCGCTGACACCCATCCGCCGCAGCTTCTCACTCAGTATGCAGGACTGGATGGTGTTGAAGGGACTGGAGAAATCAAAGAATGATTACCTTTTGGCCCACTAAGTCGTTTCTAAAGAAGCCGCAGAATGTTAAATTAAAACCCATTGATTCTCTATGGTGTTCCAGAACTCTACGGCTGTAATATACGTTTGACCTCCGAGTGGCGCTGTTAGCACTTTCTTTGCCTGCGACTATGGGTGATACAACCCCAAAGTGAGTCATCCCAGGGCTTTTTTGTGTTAGAAATTCCCAAGAGTCTTCATGGCCGCTTCCAATGCTTCTAGCGGCCTTTAGCAGCTCGTGCAACCGTCTCTGCGTTGTCTTGTTACTTTTTGCGTGTGCACCAAGAAGCCACGCAACGCCGGAGGAATTTTATTGGAACAGCCTCCATTTATTCTCTGGTTATAAACAAAATATGGTGTCAGCATGTGCCGCGCTCTGACAGTAACCAAAACTAAAACATACAAAGTTCAAATTAACACAGAAATTAAATATAAAGAAAAATAAATCCGCCATACTCACCGCTTCCGAATTAAGAAAGCAGCAAAAGGGAAGAGGGAGGGCGGAGCATCAACTTATATTTGGGATCTGAAGGACCCTATTAGCATGCGACCCAATTGCCAGGGGTAAAATAGAAATAAAAAAATACAATTTTGTGTACTTATACCACACATTGTGTACCTGTTATACTAGCCAAGATGGAGCGACAACAGCAAACGGTCAACAGTCAACAGACCAGCTCCACGTCTCTCATTAAATCCCAGTTTGCTGTTTTCACTGGAAGAAAGTTTGTTTGAGCTTGTTCTTGTTTTTCAGTGGAAAATGGCCAGTGAGGCCTTGCTGTTAAAGGTTTCAAAAACAAATGTTACTTTTTATTCTTACTAATGTGTGTTACCTTAATGAATCAGAATCAAAGTAAATAAATTAAACCATATTCAACGTGTTCTACTTTTATGTCATGACCTACAAAAACATATTGTATTTGGCCCGCACAACGGGATCCCATTTAGATTTTGGCCCTTTGAGCAAAAAGTTTTGGGCACCCCTGACATAGACTTTTCATTGGAAGCGGTCACTTTAACACGTTGCAGAAGGTGTTGTGAACGTAGCTTAAGCCCTAAGGTAAGAACCACTATCATGAACTTACATAACTGTTTCCTGAGAGGATGATGGTTAAAAAGTGGAAGCAAGCACTTCACGGTTCTCACAGCAGAGCTTCCATTTGCGTGGTGAAGCACTTAACGTTTGCTCCATTTTCTGAATGTCTGCCCCGGCGTTTGAGGCTAAATGAGCTCCTATCTGAGCATACTCTGTTGTAAGGAGCATTTCTGTAGCTTTCTGCTTCCTTCATGTGCTGAATGTGTTTCACATAGCAGCTGTGTTCCCTACAAAGGGTCGTCGTGTTAGGATTAAAACAGCTCAGCAGCATGAGTCTCCTGTCTCTGTCTCACCGCGGGCTCTGTAACTCTTGGAAAGACACAAACAGCTCTTTCGCCTCAGGGGGACATTTTAATGGCTGCAAACCACACATCTATCTCCTCCTACATGTCACCTTCAAATAGGATGGGATATGGCAATTGATGAGGGTGCTCGCTAGCTTTTTGTGCCTGCGTGTGATGGTGGGTGTGAGGGAAAACAGGGACAGCCTGGGTAGATTTTTCATTCCGGAGCCCTTCACCTCTGGCAGTCACAACAGAGCGTTTCATCTTCCTCTTCATTCATCTTGGATACATCTAGCTACAAAGAAGAGGGAGGCATAAATAATGCACCTTCCACCATACAGCCCCTGGATGCTGGAACAAAGCACACGGGCTGAACAATTCACCGGGGCGATGATACATTGGTGCTGTTTATGGCTGACCAGCACACATTGTTGTGTTATAGAGACAAGCGAGATAACGGCCCATCGAGTGCAGTTTTATCAGTGTTTTAGAGGCGCCCTGCTGCGTGGAGGTAATTTAATGGTGTTCTGTGGAGCTTCTTAAGAGCTCTTTGTCTAAACTCTCTGACCCCAGTTTAAAGTTTAATCCCTTGTAGATCCTTTAAATGGCACCAAAGTCGATCGACTGACCTTACATCATTAATGTTTTTATTTTCAACCGAAGGTCCCGGGTGAAAGCCGCCCTGGCACAGATTCAGCTGTTTTCCTTTTTAAAGAGATCAATCAGGCATCCAGCTGCACTGATGACAGCTTCACGAGGAGGGAACTGCGATAGATAAGAATGACTGACACCCAGATTTTGCGCTCATTATGACAGCCAGCACCGCGGACAAAAAGAAGAAAAAAGGAAAGATGGACATTTGCACTTTCATTGATTTGAAATAACTGTTAAACAGCTGTACACTGATTGTTCTGCTGTGTTGCTGTACTCTGGGTTGTTAATAATACAAATAGGATTCAGACTCAGTTAATTAAGCACGAGTGTTAGTTCAGCAATGTGTTGAATGTTGGTGCTGCAGCTGCTCTAATTGCACTGAATGATGTTGGGCCGGTAGAATGGCTTGATGAGAATGCAGTTCTAACTAGATATAGAGCCGCTTTTCTCCTCGAGATTCTACTGGAATGGTCGTGTTAACAGTTGAAAAGTTACAGTATGTTAAAGATTTTGTGTTTAAGCGTCACCGGTGTCACCTCAGGTGTTGAAGGTCCAGTAGTTGCTGAACATTTTAAAGTGTGAATTAGGGGTGGGTGATATGACGATATAAAACCGTCTTACGATCTCCAAAGCTGACAATCTGTCATTTTTGAGAGATTGTTTTATCATGATCTTCTACGAAAAGCTTCAAGAGCGAGAAGGCAAAAGCTTTTGACTGCCTGACTTTAAATTCTTTCAACTAAAATCATTATAATTCCTTTTTTGTCAATTTGAATTTATTTTAAAGAAATCGTGATCAAATCGAAATCGTGAAATAAAATTGAAAAAAAATCGTTAATTTTTTTTTTTTTGCCATATCGCCCAGCCCTAGTGTGAACGTTGTCTTTAGCTAAAAATAAGCAGAACTTCACAAGTTTCAAAGTACACAAACCTTTTGAAGGATATGAGCAATTTCTCATTCATTTCCTATGGAGCATATTTTGCTTAATATTTCAAAAACTATAAAGTTCATGAAAACCAAAAATACAGGCAGAAATGTCCTGAACGAGCTGAACGTTTTGAAGATTACTGAAACGTTCAAAAGTGTGATTGAGTTTTTACGTGCGTCCAGAAAGGAGCAGGAGAATGATTCGGCAGATCCATCTCAAACACATCTGGAGCTGAACAAAACTAACATCCTGCTTCATTTCAAAGTGTGAAATAGATGTATTTAGGGTGAGCTGTTAGGGTTTTTTCATATTCATAAAAGCAATAAAGAACATGATCACCTGGATGTGACATTTCAGCTTTTATTCACAAAATAAGACTGAAAAAAGTGGTTTGCAAGGTCATTACATTTCTTTCAATAAAACTTTAACTAGCAAAGTTGCATAACCTGCGATAACGCTAATGTGAATGCTTACTAAGCATTCACACAATTTAACTGAATGAGAAGCAGAAGATTTGTCTCTAGAATGTTGTGTAAATGAAGCATGAATGTGTAGGAAGCATGAGGAAGACGTCTCACAGGAGCCGCTTGTGTTCAGAGCGCTGCGAGGAGTTTGGTCTCATTGCACAGACTGGCCCTCAGAATGGAAACCTGCAGACTTCGCCGGCAGTTCCTGAGCTCCTGTGTTTTCTTGACTGCGTTGAGCGAGGGCAGCTCTGCTGGCTGACAGGCATTGTTCAGCGTGTTTACTTTGGCAGACGGCTCTCCGCCGCAGGCGTGTGGGACCTGACTGGGGATTTACACAAGGGCTTTCCATTTGTCTTCATCAGGAGCTGAGCCTGGATAATGAGAAGGGATTGCCACAGCAGAAGTGATTAGTGAAAAAATAAAAGGCAATATTACTTCATTAGAGGATTTCTATCAATTCATATCTAGTGATCTTATGGCTTTGAAGATTTTTCATATTTAGATTTACTGACAGCTTCATTTAGTGCTAACGAGCAATACAAGTGGAGTTCATTTACAGGAAATGTCAGGGAAACATTTGGAGGCGTTCAACATTTGAAAATAGATGAAAGGGACAAATTAAACAACTTATGAGTATTTCTAGCATGGCATTTCTTGAAGAGGAGTTTTGTCTAAGTGGTGCATATTGTCATCAAAGGAACAAAAAGCTTTTATGAGGATTTTCTTCTCCTGAAGGGCATGTTTTTACATGGGCTCTAAGGCATCTGCTTCACTGACATTTTTCTCAGCATCCTCAGCCATCTGTTCCTCTCAGGCGATACTTTATTCTCCTCATTGAACTCCAGTGATCTTGAGGCTCATGTAAACTACAACTTTTTCGGTTTTTGTCCTTCACAGACCATTCAGAGAGTCTGTCAGTGTTGCAGCTGCTAGTGTTACAGAGTTGCAGCCCAAGACCTGTTTACAAACTTTATTACATATAACATTATATACATATATACTTCTCACAAAAATTAAAGGAGCCCTTTAAAGAAACACATTAGATCCATCAGATCTCAATATGAAGTTGGATATCTATACAAATAACGACAGAGCAGTGTCTTAGGAACAAAAGGATGCCAAGTCTTTTAA
>NC_050525.1:2057640-2091398 GCF_002922805.2 Oryzias melastigma | reverse complement strand
CATGTTCTCCCCGTGCATGCGTGGGTTTTCACCGGGGACTCCGGCTTCCTCCCACTGTCCAAAAACATGCTTCATAGGTTAATTGGTTCACCGGGGACTCCGGCTTCCTCCCACCGTCCAAAAACATGCATTATAGGTTAATTGGTGTCTCTAAATTGCCCCTAGGTGTGCATGTGAGAGTGAGTGGGTGTGTGATTGAGGCCCTGTGACAGACTGGAGACCTGTCCAGGGTGTACCCCGCCTTCGCCCTTCAGTAGCCGGGATAGGCTCCGGCGCCCCGCGACCCCGAAGGGGAAGAAGCGGACAAGAAAATGGATGGATGGCATTCACACCAGTGGCCCTCTGGAGGTCATTCTGTAGGGCACGAGCAGTGCTCAGCCTGTTCCGCCTTGGACAAAGGAGCAGGTATGGGTCCTGAGGGGTTGAGGACCTTCTACGGCCCTGTCCAGCTCTCCCAGAATAACCACCAGTCTCCTGAAATCTCCTCCATGTTCTGGAGATTGTGCTGGGAGACACATTAAACCTTCCTGCTGCAGCACGTGTGGATGTGCCATCCTGGAGAAGTTGGACAACCTGTTCAACTTCTGTAGGGTTAAGGAATCTCCTCATACTGCCAGTAGAGATAATTATCAAGCCAAAATCAGCACGAGTGGAAAACCAGCCAAAAAAGATCAAGAGGGAGAAACTTGAAATGACCTCCACATGTAACACCAGTCCTGTTTGGAGGGTTTTCTAATTGTTGCCACTGAAGTGCACCTGTTGTTAATTCATGAACACCAATACAGCTGAAATTGATTAACGAGGCCCTCAGCTGCTTAACCAACCAGAAAATTATCAGACAGGTTTAATTCAATTCATTCTAGGCCCAATAAAAAAAGACTTCCTTTAATTTTTGTGAGCAGTGTATGTTTAGCCAGATATATACAGTATGTTTAGGCATGTATGAATGTTCCAAAATGAAAAAAGAAAAAGTATTGTGATGTACATACTAAGGATGTTACAATTCTCAATTTAAAATCAAATTGTATGTTACAACAATAGTTGGGAAAGTGAATCGTTGGATCCCTGCTGCATACAAGTAGGTTTACGTTGAAAATGTCAAAACACATGTTGGACTAAACTTAAGAAGGATTTCTCATTCATTGCTTTGTTACATCACACCAAGCATAGTACAGGCCCATGAAAAGTTTTTCCTTATTGCTACTTGCTTTTTAGCAGTTTAAATACAAACATTTTTCGGATATATTTTTATATTGAACTGAAAAAAAATTCTTTCATCCATTTTCTTGACCCCTTTGTCTCTTTCGGGGTAACGGGGATGCCGAAATCTAACCTGACTACTCGTGGGTGAAGGAAGGATACATCCTGGTCTCCAGTCTGTCACATGGCCACAATCACACACACATACACTCTTACATCCACACCGAAGGGCACTTTAGAGTAACCAATGAACCTATAAAGCATGTTTTTGGACGGTGGGAGGAAGCTGGGTCCCTGGAGAAAACCCATTGGTGGTTCTGTTTCAGGTCCCCCAGTCGGACTTGAACCAGAACCTTCTTGCTGTGAGGCAAGAGCGCTAACTTCTGCACCATCATGCAGCCTGAAACAAAACTGTAACCTAAAATTTGAATTTTGAGTTGCATCATGGGGAACAAGGGTTGTTGTATCCCTAGTTTATGGCCACCCACCCATTATCCAATATTCTCTTTTTTTGCGCTATAAAATGTTAAAGATCTCTGAAATGAGTACTGCAAAAGCTCTAAACCTGGAGTGGGATGATGGGGGTCAGACACATCGTGGCATTATCTGACCTCAAGACCACTGAACTCATAACAGAATTACATACAACTATAATCCATGTTGTGCTGTTCTTGTTGTGCGTTTTGCGCCCCGCGTTTGCACAAGGAAACAGCCAGCTAAACTCCTTGCTTCGAAAACTTTTTTATTTCGTCAACAATGGAGTAAAACTACAAAGACAGAGAAATAGTATTTAGAAATTTGTCTATATAGAATTAATAAACATGTCTCACTTACAGTCATTGCTGTCCATAGGACTGTTAGTTGAAGGAGTAAAAAATAAACTGCAGACGTTGTGTGTATCCAAACGAACTTTGTAGCTATGACAATGAACAATAAAGCTGGATTCAAAATAAAACTTTATCGAAACTACAAAATTAACAAAACTTTCCTGGGGCAGAACACTCCCCGTCTGGCATTGCTAATGCCACCTTTTTTTTTTTTTAACTGTGTTTTTCTCTGTCCTCTTTTGCTAACAACAACACAATATCTGAACAAGGTCTCAAGAAAGTATTTGTTTTGCCTCCTGAAGTTGTTTTCACTTGGACCTTACGAATTCATCCATCACTGCTTGGGAAGGTGGATGTGACCAGACCCATTGGCCAGTGGTTGCGAGGAGAGTTGGTCTCTTTAAGGAGTACAACATCACCAACTTGAAGGTCACGATGTGTTGTGTGCCACTTGCGCCTGGGCTGAAAAGTGTGAAGACATTTATTCTTCCAGCGCGACCAGAACTCACTTGCTAGAGCTTGAACTCTTCTCCACTGACATTTGAACAGATCTTTCCCAGTGAAGTCACCAGCTGGAGCGAGGACGCTTGGTTTCTGGGTCACAAGCATGGCAGGAGTCAGAAGCAATGGTGAGGAAGGATCAGAAGAGATCGGGGCCAATGGCCTTGCGTTGATAATAGCACACACTTCGGCCATGACGGTGTAGAGAACTTCATGTGTCAAGTGATGGTGTTTGCGTTGAGCGAGCATGGAGTCCAAAATTCTACGGTTGACACCAATCATTCGCTCCCATACTAGCCCCATATGTGAAGCATGTGGAGGATTGAACACCCATGTGCAACCATTGTCATGAAGGTGTGTTAGAATTTTGTTCTGTTCTGAGTCCCCACTGTCTTTTGCTAGTTCTGAACTAGCTCCAACAAAATTTGTGCCCCTATCTGAGTGGAGCTGTTTCGCTGGTCCTCTCAGAGCGAAGAGCCTCCGAAGAGCATTGTTTCAATTACTTCTATGTGCACAGCCCTCGTGCTCATGCAAGGGAAGGGAATGGCCCATCTTTTGCTTTGAGCAGCACCACCCCTTGTGCGTCTGACTGTCACATCCCAAGGACCAAAAACGTCAAGGCCGACGTAGGTAAATGGTGGGGACATGTTTAAGCGCTCTGAAGGAAGGTCGGGCTTCTTTTGGACTCCCAGCTTTCCTTTCAGCTTGCGGCATGTGACGCAGTGATGAAGAACAGAACTTATCAGTCTCTTGCCTCCAACAATCCAGAAACCAGCTGCTCTGACCACTGCTTCTGTGAACTGTCTCCCTTGGTGTCTGGTTTCCGAATGATAATGACTCACAAGTAGTTTAGTCACATGTCTGCTTCTGGGAAGAATGATTGGATTGATTAGTTGTGGGCTCTCAGCAGAGTGTTTCAGGCGTCCACCAACCAAAATAAGGCCTTTATGAATAACGGGATTAAGGGTCAAAATTGGGCTCGACTTTGAAATCACTTGATTTCCCTGCAGCACCGCATACTCATCAGGGAAGAAGTCCTTTTGCACTTTTTCAGGATGATCAGCTTTGCTGCATCCAGCTCCTCTGGAAGGCGAGGTTTGGTAAACTTATGCCTTCCTCTGCAAGGGGAATGAGAAATGGCTTTAAATGATCGTGTTTGGTGACTTAAGAAAGAAACTGCATTGAGTAAAGATTTCCATGTGGAGAAGCGTTCAAATCTTTTTGAGCAAAGTTCCTTTATACGCACATTTGTGGGATAGGTTGTTAACTGAGGTCTCACATCAACATCTTTTTCGGGATTCACAAGTTCAAACCTCTTGCTTTTTTCTGGTCTGGTGTATTTGAGAAGAAAGGTTGGACCTGTGAACCAGATAGACTGTGCAAGTTTAGATGCCGCAACTGCCCTCGTGGCCAGGTCAGCCGGGTTCTCATTTGAAGACACGTAGTGCCACTGCTCTGGAGAAGTTGTATGGCGTATTCTGTGAACACGATTATGCACGTAAACATAAAATCTCTTCGAGTCGTTGTGAATGTAGCCAAGAACAACTTTGCTATCACAAAAGAATGTCACTTTATTGGGTTTGTAATCGAGCTCTTTGATGATCTTTTCTGCCATTTCAACAGCTAAGACTGCACCACTTAGCTCCAGCTGAGGAATTGTAGATTCAGGACTCGGAGCCAATCTTGCTTTTCCAAGCACAAATCCGACTTCACACTTTCCTTCTGCTGAAATTACTTTCAAGTAAGCAACTGCTCCGATAGCCTAGCTTGATGCATCTGAGAAAACGCATAGCTCTGTGTAACTAGCAGAGGAAAGAGACTGTTTGGTGTAGCAACGAGGAAGCTGGAGACTGCTTAGATCTTTCAGTGTGTTTCTCCAACTTCTCCTGGGCTTCATGTTGTCTGGAGAAAGTTCTGTGTCCCAATCGTGAACATTGTTAGAAAGCTCTCGCAGCAACGCCCGACCATGTATGGCGACAGGAGTTATCAAACCCAGTGGATCAAAGATACTATTTACTGTCGACAAAACTCCACGACGAGTAAATGGCTTTTCGTTGTTTGCTACTTTAAAGGTAAAGGTATCAGAATCAATGTTCCAACACAAACCAAGACTCCTCTGCAGAAGAAGAGGTTCGTTTCCTACCCCCAAGTCTTGTAGGCCTGTTACGAGGTCTTTTGGATCAAAGGCTCGCATTACCTGGACGCTGTTTGAGACGATTTTGTGGAGTTTGAGATTCAACTCAGCCAATGACGCCTGCGTGCGCTGCAGCAAATTGATGAGTTGTGCTTCTGTGGGGAGGGAAATGAGCCCGTCATCCACATAGAAGTGCCTTTCAACAAAATGACGTGAGTCTGACCCGTGCTTTCTTTCACCTTCTTGGGCAGCTCTTCTGAGTCCATAAATCGCCACTGCAGGTGAAGGGCTATTCCCGAACACATGCACTCTCATGCGATATTCAGTCACCTCCTTAGACAGATCATTGTCTTTGTGCCAGAAGAACCGAAGGTACTTTCTGTGATCTTTACTCACCAAGAAAGCGTAAAACATCTGCTGGATGTCTGCTGATGCTGCAAAAGGCTCCTTCCTGAACCTGAGAAGCACTCCAAGCAGACTGTTATTTAAGTCAGGACCTGGAAGTAGAACTTTGTTAAGAGAAACACCGTCCACTTGGGCACTTGAATCAAACACTACGCGTATTTGGCCTGGCTTTTGGGAATGGTAAACTCAGACGATTGGCAAGTACCAACACTCTTCATTTTCTGCAAGAGGTGGGGCGATTTCTGCATGTTCGTTTTCAAAGAGCCTTTTCATGAAGCCCAAATACTTATCTTTCATTTCTGGATCCTTGTTGAATGTGCGGTGCAGAGAGCGAAAGCGGGAGAGAGCTAAAGCTTGGTTGTTTGGCAGACGGGTTCTTGGTGTTCTGAATGGTAGTGGGGCTGTCCAACTGCCGTACTCATCTCTGCTGAACTCTTTTTTTCATCATGTTGAGGAACGCTTCATCTTCAAAAGACAAAGCCGGTACGTTATCATTTGGTGTTGTAGCAAATACACTCAGCCCAAGTTTATCTTCTGCGGCTGTGTCTTCTCTCCCTTTATAAAAAAGATTAGAGGAAAGTTGAGACTTATGCTCCCTGCCATAACTCACTTTCTCTTTTGTGCCGATGTGAACTTGACATGGAACCAGATGTGAAGGGCGTCCGTCTTGCAGAATGTTAGTCTTGTAGACTGCAACTGTGGGCTTGCGAGTTCTGTCAAGGCAAACTTCCCCAACCCATCCCAAATCCAAGCGCTGGGCAAAAGGTGCATCATTCGGCCCATTTATCTGTTGTCTTACTTTGTGGACATGTATGAGATCTCTCCCCAACAAAATGAGAATTTGCACTTCGGGATCGACCTTTGGGATGTGTGAAGCCAAATGTTTTAAGTGGGGATGAGAGTGTACAACCTCTGGTGATGGGATTTCTGATCTGTTGCTCGTAATTTCATTACATTCAATGAGGGGAAGTAAGTCGAGACAGAGTTTGCCATTCAATGACTCAATTTGGAAGCCTAGGGCTCTTCTTCCCGTCATTTCTGTGATGCCAGCACAAGTTCTTATGATGTAAGGTTGAGGCTCATCATTTATGCCAAAAAGCTGGAAAAGGTCTGTTCTCGCCAAAGAATGGTTGCTCTGATCGTCAAGGATAGCGTACATCTTGACAGAGCGTTCTCGCTGACCTTTGGGAAAAACTCTCACTAAACATATTTTGGCAAGGCAAGGCAAGTTTAATTGTATAGCACATTTCATGTACAGAGACAATTCAAAGTGCGCATGATCGTGTGGCATTATTTTCACCACAAACCTCTGTGCACTTTGAAGTGATTTCCGGTGAAGAATCATCGTTGTGTGGTGGGTCGGTTCTCTCACTGCAGATTGGTTCTCTCATTGCAGACAGGGAATTTGAAGGATTCACATCTGGATGTAGCGCAGTACAGTGGTTATTACTTTCGCACTCATCACACTTCAACTCTACTTGACTTTCTCTGGCCATGTGAAAAGTAGAACAGCATTTGAAACATCGTTTGTGTTCTTTCAAAGGTTCTTGCGATCTGCCAGGGGTCTTGCTTTGAAGGTCCTGCATCTTTCTAAGGGATGAGGCTTGTTGTGAATAGGGCAGTGTTTAGCTAGGTTATTTTTGTTAGCTCTGTCTTCTCTGACTGGACTGATTGAATAGGATTCTGGTGGCTCTTGTTTTTGGTAAACACTGAGGGGTGGATGAGGCTGCAGGCTATTATGGGGATGCTGAGGCAGTAATTGGTTTAACATCAGTTCATTTCTGCCTAATTCAGAATAGCTTGGATTTTTTATTGAATCACTGTTAGGGGAAGAGCAGTTTAGTTTGGGAAAATCATCACTCACTCCAGGTGGAGGATTAATAGAATTTGGTTCATTTCCGCACAGTGTAAACTGGTTGCTGTTCGACTGGGCTTGATCTTCCAGAAACGCAAGTGTTCTTTTCCTGATTTTCTGTGGCAAAACCTCACTTCTCAGGCTGTGGTCGTCTCCCCATTCTAAAGCGGCTGCAGCCTCGAGGATTTCAGCTTCTGCTAGTGCTGCAGCAGGTGTCTTTTCTAATTCAAGAACTTCTAAATCAGCTTCGAGATTTGCTTTTTCTAAATCCTGTTGAGCTCTTTGCTTATTCAGTTCAACTTCTCTCTGTCCAAATGAAGCCTTGGCGCGGGCCGCTTCGGCTGTAGCTCTAGCTTTAGCTGCGGCGCTAGCTACTGACCATAGCGATGACGATGAGCGCCCAGAGCTTGAGACCAATGGAGCTCTTTCATCCTTTTCAACTAGAAGTTCCATGACTGTTCTTTTCAGTCCTCATGAGATTATGACTTTTTACTGTGTTGTTCTTGTTGTGCGTTTTGCGCCCCGCGTTTGCACAAGGAAACAGCCAGCTAAACTCCTTGCTTCAAAGACGTTTTTATTTTGTCGACAATGGAGTAAAACTACAAAGACAGAAAAATAGTATTTAGAAATTCGTCTATGTAGAATTAATAAACATGTCTCACTTACAGTCATTGCTGTCCATAGGACTGTTAGTTGAAGGAGTAAAAAATCAGAGGTGGGGACTCGAGTCACATGACTTGGACTCGAGTCAGACTCGAGTCATGAATTTGACGACTTTAGACTCGACTTGGACTTTCCTACCTCTGACTCGTGACTTGACTAGGACTTTGATGTACATAACTTGTGACTTGACTCGGACTTTAGCCCTCTGACTCGGAAAGACTTGCTATTTTTCCCCTAAATCCACGGATTATAAAGTATATTATAAAGTATATCGAGAAAAATCCGCTCGCCGCGGTCCTCTGTCTGTGTATGTTTACATCCGTGTGTCGGCCCAACATCCAATCAAATTAGAGCCACGTTTGATTGATGGGACAGCCCAACCAATCAAAATTGCAGAAAAAAAGCCCCGCCTCCCCTTTAACACTGCGATTTCCTGCCGGTGTTTTTTAGTTCTGGCATAAAAGTTTACAGATCGTCCACAACAAATGGTTTGCAGTTCTGAGAACATGTGGATATAAGGATTACTCACAGAGACTCAACAACAACCAACTTCATCTGACTGTAGGAGCAGCAAAATCAAGTAAGTTCTGAGTGAAAGCTGGCGCTAGCTTAGCGGCTAACCGCTAGCTGCTGTTAAATGAATGGGAGGTGAAAATAATTTCACAACAGAAATGTTAAACATAAACCTAGATATACTATTCATATATTTTGTTTTGTTTTTTTGGAGTCAAACTAAACCACTCTGCATTTTACATTCTTCCTCTTCTTCTTTTATCCGCTCTGTTTCTAAAAAACATGCTGATATGAAACAGAATCATAATTTGATAAATAAACTGGTTTATTAATTTAGACTAAAAGAGTCAGTACCTCATCACCCACAGGCTTAAGTGCACATCACTGGTCTGTAGTGAGGGGATTTAAAGGGACCATACCATGAAAAAACAACTTTTTGAGCTTTTAAGTGTATTTTAATGTTCATTCCTCACATAAAGAACTCCAAAGCGGTATTTTGATTCACTCATGCATTTCTGATTATCATTAATCCCCTTCCATACCCACGAAAACGAGCCTCATGATTGGATGTCACAGAGTGAGACCGCCTCTTTTAGGAAGTGTATGCTCTGATAGCTCCGCCCCCAGTCTAACACCAACACCCAATTTCTCCTCTGAGCTAATGATGATCAGCAAAACACTTTCATTTTAGATGCAGAATATCGTATATCTTCCAGTTGTGTTCTGTCTTCAATAAGTTCCAGCTCAAACAGTTTGTTAGTTTAGATGCGGGGCTCCTTTAAGACCCCCCATTGGACACAGTCGTTGAGTGTATTTTTGTTGTGAAGCAGTGTAGCGATGGCCGGGCCTACTAAGGGCAGATATATGGTATGTGCATCCATCTTTGAAAAAAAATTGATATTTATTTTTGAAGGGGAAAACGAATACACACTGCTGGCTCTAGAATGAAATCAAATGGGCGGCAGCCACACGCAGCAGCAGGCGGAGCCTCAGGAATTTAGTTGTTTTACTTCCAGATAGGACAAAAACTGAAGAAAATAGCTGGTAGTATTTCATAAATGTTTTTTTAGTGTTCCAAAGGTGATCTATGATCATATATATGGATATAGTTCACTCTGAAAGGCTTAAGAAAATCATGGTATGACCCCTTAAATATCCAGACTACCCTGGTTCCCTGCTGTCTCCATCTAACCTCATTTCAAATGCGGTAAACTGCGTTTTTGTTATAGATAAACTATTTTGGATTTTTGAAGTGGAGATGCATAAACTCAGTGGGAATTTAGCTAAAATACTTGCAAAATACAGTTCTTAAAAGCACACATGATCTGTGTAATTAATATTACATTGTTTTTTAAATGACTTGAAATGACTTGAAACATTAATAGTAGGACTTGTGACTCGACTTGAGACTTGTTGGTCATGACTTGTGACTCGACTTGGGACTTGAGTGCTTTTGACTTGGGACTTGACTCGGACTTGAGGACAAAGACTTGGGACTTGACTCGGACTTGAGGACAAAGACTTGGGACTTGACTCGGACTTGCAAAATGATGACTTGGTCCCACCTCTGTAAAAAATAAACTGCAGACGTTGTGTGTATCCAAACAAACTTTGTAGCTATGACAATGAACAATAAAGCTGGATTCAAAATAAAACTTTATCGAAACTACAAAATTAACAAAACTTTCCTGGGGCAGAACACATGTTTTTTCTTTACTTTAAAGAAAAAACATTTATTATTACAACAGTATATTTAATCAGTTGTTCTTTTACAAAGTATACTATGAACAGTTTAGACTTCTCAAGAAAAATATGGACAATCTCAACACTAAGTCTTAGTTAAAGAGTTGTTTAAGTGCATTGTGCATTACAATTGATCAGTAATTGCACAATCACAGCTATGTGGAACCTCAAAACACAGGTCTGCATGTTCACACAAATCAAACACATCAGAACTAAGAAAATATTGAAGCTTTCTTTTTCTCACAATAGAAGTCATTCTGGAAGCATAAACTGATTCCTTAAACTTACAATCTAAAGTAGCAGCCAGTTTAAACTAAACATTATTTATAGACCCATATCATGATTTTCTTAATTCTTTCAGAGTTAACTATATCCATACATATGATCATATATTATATTTGAAACACTAAAAAAAAATATTTATGAAATATTTGTTATTTTTGCTGAATCTTCATACCCAGAATAAAAATGGTGATGGCTAAAGGGTTCAATGTGTGGTGAAATTCAGTCAAAAATGTAGACAACATCAGCAGATGAACATTTCAGGATTGATTGAAATGATGAGAACATTGTTCTGATCAGCATTGGCTGTGAACGTTTCTGTTCTCTTTGAAGCATCATCAATTTCCAGATCAAAAATCCTTTTCAAGGGTACCTTTCTGCATTTGCTCAATACTGAAACCAGTTCCCCAATCAATCACTCACTTTCACCACCAGGAAATAGTCTGCTCCCTTTCTCCACCAGGAAACAGCGTTGCCCATTTCTCATGCCGTCTTCACAAGATCCCCGTCTGCTTGCACCATTCTCGGATACGTTCAGGATCGATCCCAACATGTCGTGCAGATTCGTCACCAGAAGTTTCTCAATGACGTTTGAACGCTAAACCGGATGAGCATTCCTTTGCCATCATCAAACTGGCTCACAACACAGACAGCTGGCGTCTGCACGACTGTGCACGAGCGGGGGTGGAGGGCTCAGGAAGCTAGCTGATCACTGCTAGCTTCATGGAGAAAGTGTTTGTGTTAGCCAGGGTACGGAGCACACTCTGGAGGGGCTGTAGCCCTCTGTGATGTCAGATTGTGAGGATCCGCTCGTTTTTGTGGGTATGCGAGGGGCTGATGTTGAGAATGGATGTTTTTAGAGGATTACTCAGCAATGTGTGAATGGATCAAAATATCGCTTTGGGGTTGTTTATAGTGAGGAATGAACAGAGTAATGGACCTAAAAGCTCAAAAAGTGGATTATTCATGGTGTGGCCCCTTTGAGTTTACTGGTTATCTTCATATAACAGAAACACGTGCATGAAAACGGATTTTCCCCTTTATCACATTTTTTTTGTAGAAAATCTGTTGAGTAATACTGGACTTCACAGTACTGCAGTAGTGCTCCCTCGCTTTGTCTGCTCTTCATGTTTCACGATCTCACTATGGATTATTTCAGTTCAGTTTTGTTGGATTTCATAACTGATGTGTGCTGTAGACTATTGTCAATCAATCTCCTCCTGTACAGAATGCAATCAGTTTAACAAATACACATAAGTCTTTGATCGCGATCAGATGTGTGTTTTGATTCCATAAAACTTGACTTATTTTTTTTAGAAGACCAGCACTTTCAGAGTTTAAACAAGAGAGAATGGTCTGAAAATTGTCATGTCTGTCTAAGAAAAGTGGATAAAGTGTGTAGTGAGGAAACATCTGTGATCTACTCCGGGGATTTCACATTTTACTGATACTTTCTTGACATAACTCCCACAAAGAATGAAGGAAAATTGAACCTAATTTTTACAGATTTTTTTCTCACAGTACAGAAAAAATATAACTCAGCATTTTATGGGAGTTCATTCATTAATTTTCTTGTCCGCTTTGTCCCTTTCGGGGTTGCGGGGGTGCCGGAGCCTAATCCTGCTGCTGATGGGCGAAGGTGGGGTTCACCCTGGACAGGTCACCAGTCTGTCGCAGGGCCTCAATCACACACCCATCCTCACCTAGGGGCAATTTTAGAGTGACCAATTAACCTATGAGGCATGTTTTTGGATGGTGGGAGGAAGCCGGAGTCCCCTGTGAAAACCCACGCATGCACGGGGAGAACATGCAAACTCCACACTGAAAGGTCCCAGCCGGAAGTCGAACCGGGGCCTTCTCGCTGTGAGGCAAGAGCGCTAACCACTGCGCCACCGTGCAGCCCTTTATGGGAGTTACTTTTTTCAAACTTGTTCAGAAATGTCAATTTTAGGGCTAGAAATAGCGCACTGCAGCGACGTCACCCAAATGCTCCTTTTAGTTGGACAAAAATGAATAAATGTAAGTAAATCCCAAAGGACCGCTGACAGAATCAAATGTTGGAATGGTTCTCCCACAAAGACTTCAACAATGACTTGTACGATTCTCCGGTGTTATTAAAGTAGAATCTGTTTACATCCCGCGGTCTCGTGGTAGAGGCGTGTAAAGAGGCGGAGACTCACAATAAACTCACTCCAGATTGGTGACAGTACTTCCTATAGATTCATGACTCAGCTATGACTCACAGAGACTCAGACCAATCGCTGAAGATGGGTTGCAGACGTTTGCAAAATGGCGATAGCCGTTTCAGGAAGTGACGGTGAAAGCGGCGGACTACTTTCACGAGGAGAGGAGGTAATGCATTTCCAATGGGGGACCTCATGGATCGATAAGTCCAGTATTTTTACAGTCAATGTGTAGTGGTTAGCATTCTGTTCACAGAGAAGGTCCTGGTTCAAATCCTGGCAGAGACCATTCTGTGTGAAGTTGGCATGTTCTCCTCATGTGCAGTGAGGAGTGCTGGTGGTGGTGATGTCACTCCAGTTTCCTCCCACCATCCAATAACAGGCTTTATAGGTTCATTGGTACATCTAAATAGTGAGTGAGTGTTTCTGTGTTGGCCTGGGATGGACTTGTGAACCATCCAGGATGCACCTTGCCTGGGTCCTACAGTAACTGGGAGAGTTGGCCTCAAAAACTTTGGTTTAACTTTAAATTGTTGATAAGTTTGTCACAACTTGATCCATCGTATTGTTTAAAAATGTGTCTGAGCTGAAAAGACCCTAATTTTGTGGTAATAAAAGTATTCCCACTCACTCTAAACATACCAGTGAGTCCTGCATTGACATAGTACACAGACTTACTGAAGGGTATTGCAAACATACATTTTGTTCTGCTGGTTTTTCTCTCCAACAGATGTCCATGTGAACGGCTCCAGTTGTGTCTGTACAGCTCAGACAGGGGACTGTCCTGTTCACACTCTTCTGGTTCAGTTGGTTTTCTGGGTCTGCTGCATCCAGACCACAGCCTGTCTCTGCCTATGGTCAGTGTCTCCATCCCCTCCTCTGTACGCACCCTCAACAGGTCTTTGACAGATGTCAGCTGATTGAAGATATTGTGTACTTGATACTGACTCTAAAAAAGACATTGCTGCTTTCCTTTGACTTGGTTTAAAAATGTTTTTATGTTCATATGTGCCTTTAGACACTGTACGCTGGCGTAGTGGTGGAGTACTCTCTCCTTAGCTAGAAGATTCTGGTTCAAACCCCTTCTGGTTTCTTTCTGTGTGGAGTTTGCAGGTTCCCTCATATTTACCTCTATCCAGGCTTCCTCCTACAGTCCAAAGACGTGCTTCATGGGTAGACTGATGAATCTAAGATTTTCTCTCAGCTATGAGTGTGTCACTCTTGGATGGACAGGAAACCTGTCCAGGGTGCATCCCATCCCTGAAGTAACTGGGATAAGGCTCAACTTTCTCAACATCCTTACAGCTCTGCTCAGAGCAAAGCAGTAGAAGCTGGACGGATGGAGGGATGGACAGAGGGAGGGAGAGATGGAGGGATGGACAGAGGGAGGGAGAGATGGAGGGATGGATGGATCTGCCTTTTGTCAAATCAGAAAGGTCTTGGCTGCAAATGTACTGCTGATTTTTCATTTTCCTATTTTTATTTTTTACTTAGATGATTGATTTCTCCTAATTTTCTGCCTTTTCTCACTTTTCTATTCAGTCTTTTTGCAGCAGATTATTCAAATGCTTGGAAACTCATGCTCTTAATCAGAATGAAAATCCTTTAGAGAATGAACTGTCTCTGCTTTGTGATCTTTTACTTCATGTTTTGTAAGCTTCATTTGAATAGAGACAGTTCTGTGGTTTGGGTGTGAAACTCAAGAACAGCATCATCAATGCCAAACGGGTGATGTCAGCTTATTATTTCATTTCCTTCATTCAGCAGCTCTGTGGGTTCTTTCTGACACTTTTGGTTACTCATCTTTATAGGAAAAGGAACCTTCAGCGCATTTGTCAGGTAAACTAAAGCTTGTCTTTTGAGCCAAAACTTTTCACAGAACATGACTGAACTTAGGTACAGGGCTTGTGTAATGGAGGCCCAGTAAAGACTGTTGTTGAGAGCAGTCACACCTGAGGCAGCAAAGCAGTCACACCTGAAGCAGCAGAGCAGCCACACCTGGCGACACCTGGCTCAGCACGCTACAGCGGACGACGGCCCAGTGTTCGGCAAGCAGCGACTACAGAGCCCGGAAAGCCCTCCTAACCCGGACCGCTTTTCCCGGTGAGCGTAAACCAGCGCTTGTTGTTGTAACATGATGCCTTCTACCTCTTCGGCTCCCAGCCCTCTTTCCTGTCCCACTTGTCATATGTTTAGTCAGGATCCCGCCTCATTTAATGAAGACAATGGTCGTTGTGTTAACTGTAGTCTGATCTCAGACCTGTTATCCAGGCTCGAACAGCTGGAAGCGCGTCTTAGCTCAATGGAAGCTAAACCAGCTAGCCATGTTGTTGTTACTCGGAGCGCTAGCCGCGCTAGTAAAGCTGACTTAGCTAGCATCCCATCGCCCTCTCAGCATCCGGGGAATCCCCAGGATGAGTTTGTACCGTTGGGGAAAAAACACAGAGCTAAACTTAAGCCCGCAGAGCGCCCGGAGCTCCCTGTATGGAACAGGTTTTCTCCCCTCGGTAACGCACCAACTGAACCGAAAACCCTGGTCATTGGCTCCTCCGAGGTCAGACACGTAAAGCTAAAGGGAGCTACAGTTAGATGTTACCCGGGAGCCAGAGTTGGTGACATCGAAGGAAACCTCCGAATGTTAGCCCAGAGTAAGGCGAGGTTCCGTCGGGTCGTAATTCACGCAGGTGGCAACGACGCCCGACGAAGACAATCAGAGATTCTTAAACTAAACGTAGAATCGGTGTGTAAACTGGCTAAATCTGTGTCAGACACAGTAGTTTTCTCTGGTCCTCTCCCAAACGTGGTCAGTGATGAAATGTACAGCCGCTTTTCATCTTTTAACCGCTGGCTAGCTAAATGGTGCCCAGAAAATGGCGTTAGCTTTGTGGATAACTGGAGCATGTTTTGGGGAAAGCCCGGCCTCATGCGCAGAGATGGCATTCATCCCAGTTCGGACGGAGCGGCTCTTCTGTCCAGAAACATTTCTGCTAGCTTTAGCCATGCAGCCTGACAACTCAGAGAGGAGACCCGGGGAGAGAGCAGTAGTTTAAAACTCTCCCCTGAGCGGCCTTTAGCACCGATGCTAACCCCAAACAGGGCTAGCCCAGCAGCTCCTAGTGTTAGCTTATGTACTGGAAGGCAAATGAACGGAATGAATCACAGTAACAAAAATTATGATGTCATTAAATGTGGGCTACTAAACATTAGATCAATTTCCTCAAAGTCCCTATTAGTTAATGAATTGATTAATGATAATAAACTTAACCTGCTAGCTCTAACAGAAACCTGGCTAAAACAGGATGATTATGTTCGGCTAAATGAAGCAACCCCCCCTAGCTATAATAACTATCAGAAATCCAGGATTACTGGGAAAGGAGGTGGCTTAGCAGTAATTTCAGAGTCATGCTTGATCCTTAACGTTAAAGTTAAACACATTTATAATTCATTTGAGAGCATTGTACTGTCTATAAATCACCCAAACAGAAAGACTCAAAAAGCAGTTTTATTTATAATTATTTATCGCCCTCCCGGCCCGTATTCGGAATTTTTATCTGAGTTTTCAGAATTTTTATCAAATATTATTTTAGATTCTGACAAAATCATAATTTCAGGAGATTTTAATATTCATTTTGATGATTCCAGTGACTGTCTTGGAAACGCATTTGCGGCTTTAATAGAAAATGTTGGTTTCACACAACATGTAAATCAACCTACTCACTGTCACAAGCACACCCTGGACCTTGTTTTAACTCATGGAGTTGAGATTAGCCAGCTGAATGTCCTTCCTCATAACCCCATACTCTCAGATCATTTTCTAATTACCTTTCAGTTTAAATTAGAAAATGCTACTGCTCCAATAAATAAGAAAGAGCTTAAACGAACATTATCTGACCGTTCTGTGTCCGAATTTAAACTCGCAGTCCAACCAATGTTTAGTAACATGTTGGATAAATATTCTCAGAGCACTTTAAGCCCCGTTGATAATGATCAGTTTGTCAATGATACCATGCAAGCCCTCAGAGGAACACTTGATGCTGTTGCCCCTCTGAAGCTTAAGCTTGTTAGACAAAACAGAGTAGCACCGTGGTTTAACGCTGAAACACGTTCCCTAAAACAAATAACTCGTAAATTAGAAAGAAAATGGCGCCGTTCCGGATCAGAGCACTCTCTGAATGCTTGGAAATGTAGCCTCTTAAGTTATAAAAAATCCCTGCGTAAAGCGAGAACTCAATATTACTCAACTTTAATAGCAGAAAATGCAAATAATCCAAGATTTCTCTTTAGTACTATAGCCAGGCTGACCAGCAGCCACAGCTCGGTTGAACCACATATTCCTGCTACTATCAGCTCTGAAGATTTCCTTCAATTCTTTGATAATAAAATCTCAAATATTAGACAGAAGCTAAATGTGGTTATTCCCACTATCGACCCAAAGCAGGCAGAAGTCGTAGAAATAAAGGCATCCATAGAAACGTCTGTAACATTAGACTGCTTTACTGCTGTGGACCAAGCAGAAATAGCATCAGTTATTACGTCTTCTAAAACCTCCACTTGTCTCTTAGACCCAATCCCCACTAAACTTTTTAAAGAAATCTTCCCCCTTATTAGTGAATCCATATTAACCATAATAAATACCTCTCTAGAGACTGGTTATGTGCCTCAGTCTTTTAAATATGCTGTTGTTAAACCTCTCTTGAAAAAACCCAGCCTGGATCCTGACATTCTAGCCAACTATAGACCAATATCTAATCTCCCATTCATATCTAAAATCCTAGAAAGAGTTGTAGTAAAGCAGCTGCAGTGCCACCTACAGGACAATAATCACTTTGAAGATTTTCAGTCAGGGTTCAGACCTCACCATAGCACTGAAACTGCACTGGTCAGGGTTACTAATGACTTGCTATTGGCTTCAGAAAAGGGACTAATCTCTGTTCTGGTCCTGTTAGACCTCAGCGCAGCCTTTGATACCATCGACCACAGCATCTTACTCCAGAGACTAGAGCATGACATAGGGATCAGGGGATCTGCCCTCCAGTGGTTTGAATCCTATTTATCTGATAGATACCAGTTTGTTAATGTAAATGGACAGTCCTCTCATTGTACTAGAGTTAGCTACGGAGTCCCTCAGGGCTCAGTTCTAGGGCCCATTCTGTTCACGCTTTACATGCTGCCTTTAGGAAACATAATCAGGAAACATAGCATTAACTTTCACTGTTATGCAGATGATACACAGCTGTATTTATCCATTAAACCAGATCAGAATGACCACCTAGAAAAACTGAATTCCTGCATCAGAGACATTAAGACCTGGATGACAATTAATTACCTCCTTCTGAACCCAGAGAAAACTGAGGTCATGATACTGGGTCCTAAACACCTGAGAGATGCTCTCTCAGATCAGATAGTCTCCCTGGATGGTGTAAATGTTGCCTCCAATTCTTCAGTCAGAAACTTAGGGGTTTTATTTGACCAGGATTTATCATTTAAGGCTCACATATCTCAAGCTTGTAAAACTGCATTTTTTCATCTACGTAATATAGCTAGGATCAGGAATATGTTATCTAAAAGTGACGCTGAAAAACTCATCCATGCATTTGTTACGTCTAGACTGGATTACTGTAACTCTTTACTGATAGCATGCCCTAAAAGTTCTTTAAAAAGTTTTCAGCTTGTCCAGAATGCAGCAGCAAGATTGTTAGCAGGAACTAGCAGAAGAGAACACATCACTCCTGTGTTAGCTTCTCTCCACTGGCTCCCAGTTGAATCCAGGATCAAGTTCAAAATCCTCCTGTTAACCTATAAGGCTCTGAATGGTGTGGCCCCATCCTATATTAGAGATCTCATAGTTCCTTACCAGCCAATCAGAACACTTCGCTCACAGAATGCAGGACTGCTTGTAGTTCCTAGAATTTCCAAAAGTACAGTTGGAGGTAGAACCTTCAGCTATCAAGCTCCTGTTCTATGGAATAAGCTCCCAGCTCATGTCAGAGAGGCAGGTACAGTTTCTACCTTCAAAACTAGCCTTAAAACATTCCTCTTTGGACAGGCGTTCTGCCAGGCTAGCTAGTAATCAGAGAATATTCCCTCTCATGTGGTCCTTGTGAGGCTAGATTAATAAATTAATATTGATGCGTTTAAATATAAATTTAGATTTTCCATCAGCGTTATTTTTCAGATCAGCTCTGGGGTTCTGTTCTCTATTCTCATCTACTTCTCCTCTCTTCTATTCTTTATTATTTATTGTATTTAGTTCTCCATGCTTTTGTTGGTGCAGTTCCATTCACATGTTGTTCTTCTTTCCCACTCTCCTCTGGGGAGCGGGAGAGATTTCAGATCCCCGGTGGATCGCCCACGCTCCCACTCTTGGCCGTGGACCACGCCCCCGACACCATCCTGCATCTCTGAGTGAGAGTGATTCCTGCTGGGTCGTCTTTCCTCCTGGTCGTGGACTGCACTTCTGCTTCATCTTGACTATGGACTTCATCATCACTCGTCCCTCAGCTTTATCTGAATGAACTCTTAGATTCGTAGTTGTAGAAGCTAATTTTTCTTTAACTGTTCTGGTATCGCCTGTCCGTCCTGGGATAGGATCTCTCCCTCATGTGGGAATCCCTAAGGTTTCTTCTTTTTTCCTGACTCAGGTTTTTTAGGAGTTTTTCCTTACCGGGAGGGAGGGTCTAAGGGCAGGGATAACCAGTTTATGTAGTCTGTTTAGTTTTTAACAATTGTTTATATTTTGAAGCCCAATGAGGCAAATCTCTTTGTGATTTTGGGCTATATAAATAAAATTGAATTGAATTGAATTGAATTCTAAAAATGGCTGGGGAAAAGAACCCTTTGCTTAGTTACCATACGGTGTTTTCCACACTATAGTAAACGTTGGATTCTAAGGTGCAGCATCAATAAATGGTCCATTTTTGAACTTGTGTCACATAGAAGGCAGTATGGTGGGGTCAGGTGTACTTAGGGTTGTGTTGTACACCACTCAGCTTTACTCTTGTCTCTGCCCTTGTAGTCCCGTAAGAACGGTTGTTGTTGGTGAATAGATCTTAGAAAAGGTGGTTATTGGCTTTCATCTGTTACTCTGGGGGGTCAGAAAGATTGATTCAGGTGTTTTTCACTCCTCTGCTAATGGATTCCTGTGAGCTAACAGCCACTCCTCCACATCTGACCAGGATTTTAAAGGCTGAACTGACAAAACTTCATAATGTCAGTCTCCCCTTAACTTCAAATCTCCTTCTGTGTTTTGGAGAAACTATTGAGTGTGTGTGTGCAGAGGAGTCTTTTTTCCAGTTCGACACATTGTTGTACTCTGCCTTGTTGTGCGGTGCAGCTGTGTACCCCTGAGTATGCACAAACGAATGGGGAAGTCTTTGTGTATGTGTGTGTTTCCACCTCCCTGTGTGAATCCTGTTATGTGTTACATGGGGGGGTGTTTATCTTTCTCTTAACTCCATGAAACACTTGGTGCTTCTTGCCTTTCAATTGTTTTGATGTCCAAGGACTTCCTACAAGACTTTGTCTCCTCTGCAGAGCTAGCTGCCTTCGTAGCGCTTTCACTTTGATCATTGCAGCCTCGCCTGTCTACGTGCTGCTAGAAAGCTTCCATTTATCGTCTGTCAACAGAGGACTGAAGAGTCTGGCTGTGTTCGTAACTCTTAATGGAGACTGTCTGATCTGTGTGTGCAAATATGAGATGCTTTATTTGCTTTGTTGATCAGCAGCAAAAAAAAAAAAAAATGCATTTACACAGTCAAATGCTTTTGAAGACCTTCCTTGGGTTTTACTTTGTAGTTGATTCGTCTTGCGTTTAAATAAACATTACACTATTTGAAATGAATGGACTTCAGCATCCCTGGTAAATGTAATGGACTATGAAAAGAAACTGATGAATGAGTGGACAGAATGAGGGGAGTTACTTTTTCTGCATGTTTGTGTCTTGGTTGAACAAAAAATTGTCTTTGCATTCTCCAAACTCCCATAATCCATTATGGCATCACAAGGTTGCTGGAGCCTGTCCCAGCTACTGTTGGGTGAAGGGGGGATGCACGCTGGCCAGATTTCCAGTGTGTAGCAGGGCCATACACACTATCACCCTAAGAAGGGACAGTTCAGAATCACTACTTAACCTACAAAGCAGGTTTTTATGGACTGTGGGAGGAAACCAGAGAAATGCCATGCATGAAGACAACATTCAAACTCCAAACAGAAAGGTACCAGCTACGATTTGTTCACTTAGATCTGTTCTCTGGCCTTATGTGTGATGAGAGACCAAACCTCTACAGCACACGTGTCAGAGTCAAGGCCCGGGGGCCGGATCAGTTTTAAAGTTTTAATAATTGGCATTCTGCTAGCCTTTTGGACTATTTTGACATTTACTAAGATTTTTTTAGACTATTTTAGAGTCTAGCTAATATTTCCGCTACACACTAGCTCTTTTGGCTAATTTAGGACTTCAGTTTTTTTAGGCTACTTGGAAGTTTAGCTATTTTTTCAGCTACATGGCTAGCTATTTTGGCTATTTTTTTTTTTTTTTTTTTAAGCTAATTTGGCATTTAGCTAATATTTTAGCTGGCTATCAGCGTCAGCATTTTCAGCTATTAGCTTCAGAATTTTTAACTATCAATTTCAGCATCTTCAGCATCTTTTTAACCTCAGCCTGGACTTGGGACAGGTGCCATCTCTCTGGAAGACTGCATGCATCGTTCCTCTCCCCAATGTCAAGCATCCAAAGGAGAACAAAGACTACCGCCCTGTAGCACTGACTTCACACGTGATGAAGACCTTTGAGAGGTTGGTGCTGCAGCAGCTGAAGCCACAGGTGCAGCATGTCTACTGCAGTTTGCGTAGAGGGAGAGAGTGGGGGTGGAGGACGCTGTCCTCTACCTGCTACACTGTACCTAGTCACACCTGGAGGAAGGAGGTGGTGCCGTGAGAATTCTGTTTTTTGATTTCTCCTGCGACTTTAGCACCATTCATCCTCACATACTGCAGGAAAAGCTCATCAAGATGGCTGTACAACCACCCTTGGTTTCTTGGATCATGGACTACCTCACTAACAGACTGCAATACGTCCGCATGGGGTGATCGGTCTCCAGTACCCTCAGCGGCAGTGTGGGGGCATCGCAGGGGACAGTGCTGTCTCCTCTTCTCTTCACACTCTATGCGTGTGACTTCTGCTACAACGCCGCGACCTGCCACATGCAGAAGTTCTCAGACGATACAGCTGTTGTGGCCTACATCAAAGGAGAAGAGGACAGCGAGTACAGGCGGCTGGTGCAGGGAGAACCTGCAGCTGAATGTCCAGAAGACCAAGGAGAATGTTCTGGACTTCAGGAGGAAAGCTCCAACACCTCAACCGGTGCACATAGAGGGAGACAGCGTGGAGAGGGTACAGACCAGCTGCTGCACATGTTCCATCAGTCTGTGGTGGCGAGCGCTCTCATCTATGCTGCTGTGTGCTGGTGCATCATCAGCAAAAAGAACATCTGCCGGCTCAACAAAATCATCAAGAGGGCGAGCTCTGTGGTGGGACTGAAGCTGGCTCCTGTGGAAGAGGTGGCAGAGCAGAGAACTCTGACCGTCTTCAGGTCCATCATGAGGAATCCCTCACATCCTCTACCTTCACCAGCAGGAGGAGCACATTCAGCAGCAGACTGCTGTCCCAGCGCTGCTCCACGGACAGAATGAAGAACTCTTTTGTTCCTCGCGCCATCCGGCAAAACAATTCTTTGGCTGAGCATCTGAGAAGCCTTTAATTATTTTAATCCATTATTTTTTAATCTATTTAATCCATTGATATTTAATTTATTTATTCCTGTAATTTGTATTCATTTTTAATCCTTTAATTTTTGTTTAATCCACTGAATCCTGTTGTTTTTATTGTGCTTTTATATGTGTATGTTTTTATGATTGTCAGCAGATGACCACATTTACATTTCCTAAGGTATTATCAAAGACCCTGTCTGTCTGTCCGTCCGTCCGTCCGTCCGTCCGTCCGTCCGTCCGTCCTAGCATCTTCAGCGGCCAAATTCATCTTACAGCATTCACACTAGCATTATCACAGGTAATGATATATATCTAGTTCAGAATTATGTTAAAAAAGTTACATTTTTTTAAGTTTTAAAAATGTGGTTTTAGAATGTTCAATAAATGTTTATCCTGTTCGGCCCACGACCTAAGGTGTGTTTTGGATTTTGACCCCTTGTGCGACTGAATTTGACACTCCTGCTCTACAGAACCGAGCTGCCCACAGAAAAACATGTTTTAAATTTATAACAGCAAGTACTTGGTGGAAAGCAACTTCTTTTAGAGGAATACTGGCTTTTTGGCTGCACCCTGTGACGACCAAATAAGGGCTGCACAGTGTGGCCTCCATGCTCATTTTCATTCACAAGGTTTTGTATGGTTGCAGAGTTTAGCAAATGTGTTTATTTCCTTAACTTTAGTGTTCAGTCTCACTTTGCTGCTGCTGCCCATGAGCCAGGGCCAAAAAGGCCTACAGGTGAACCAAACCTGATCCAAATGTTCAACTGTTCCCCATAGATTTCCACTCGTTTTAATGTTAAACCAGCCTTTTGTGTTGAATCCTGAGTTGTTGAGTGGGATTACCGCTAATCCAACTGTTCTGCTTAACAGTATTAGTTCATCTATTGACCCCGGTCAATATTCACTAAAGTTTGTGTTAGTTCCCGTTGGTCATTATATGACAAGTTAAATATTAAAAATAATGTTGGTCTATAAAAAATGTAATTCATTTTTTCCCAAAATTCTCCACTGTTTGAACAAACTTCCCAAAAAAACATACAATGTTTTTTCTTATGTAAGATAATTGTCTGGGAGTTTGCGTGTTAAATGGGACAGACCAAGATGTCACATGTCTTCTTGTAAAAACACTGTTGGTCTTTGGTATCATTTTTCCTCTCGTGCGCCTGCCAGCTCTCCAGGTGGAGTGCAGAAGTGAGGTTTTATTTTATTGTCCATCTGCTCAAAAGAAAACAGTTTTTCTCTGCGATTCTGTTGACACTGTTGACGGACTGACAGAGAAGATGACAGGATACATTTAATCACCGGTTGAGTAGGAAGTACAACAAGCATTTTTTCTGCAGCCGTAGAAACCAAGAGATAGAGCACAGTTTCTCCTTTAATGATCTCATTAGTTTGCGCATGAAATGTCAAGTGTCTGTGGAGGCACCGAGTGCCTTTCAGACGCATCATCTGTCCATCTCTGCCAATTTTTAGCTCAGCTTTTCACATAAGTGGCCTTTCCCTCAGGGTTTGTGCTCATCATTTTCCCAGCATTCATCCTGAATCCATACCTCGATTATTGAACTCCTGTTTCCATTTATCTCCCCAAATGTTAAGCTTTTCTTCTGTTGTGATTTCTAAAGAAAAGCAAAACAGTTTGGGGGATAGTTGCAGTGCTGTGAAACTTCTTTTTTTGCTCTTCCAGTTTCTATTTAGCTCGCCTGTGGCTTGTTCCTGTGATGCGCTTCAATGGTCACATAAAATTCTGTCCTAATTATAATTTATCCCAACTAATGAAACTGATTCCATTGGAGGCAAATAATTCATTAAATCCTAATGTCAAAACATTGGATTAGTCAGAAGCAAAGGTTGGGAATTCTGAGCAAAAAATGTCAAATGTATCAGATGATTCCACAGTTAAAGTCTTAGCGACTGAGCTGCAGCATGTCGAGAGTGATCGCTACAGAGAAGAACGGAGGACGTCCTCTGTGTAAATCCTCCTGGTGACTCGCGTTTGGCAGGTGGCACAGATTTCACTGACATGGTGTCATCCTGACAAAGTGCCGTCTCTCCTCCTCGGAGCATGAGGAAACTTGCTTCCCTGACAAACTGTATCAAAGCTGTAATGGTTCAAATGCATAAAAATAGGTTTTACTTTAAGTTTAAAGTGATAACTAAAATCTGTATACTCTCACATAACATTGTAGGTTATTATTTGCATGCTAAAACTATCTTTGATCATTGTCTTGTCTGCCAGCAGTCCATCTAGAAACAAATACAAGTTCTGAAAAACCTTCAAATATATTTTTTTAACCATTTAAAACCTGAGGTGTCACCAGTGATGCTTAAACACATCTTTAACATACTGTAACTTTGCAACCGTTAACACAATAATTCCAGTAGATTCTGAAGGAGAAAAGCCGTTGAAAAGTTAGAGTAAATCAAAGAACATAAACACTAGAGCTCTGGTGTTTAAGGGTTAAAGAAGAAAGAAAACGGTCATAGAGGTAAGAAAACATTTGTACCTATTTACAGTTGAGTAGCGCTGGGTATCGGTAATTTCCAGAAACGATTCGATTAGATTTACCAGAGTCTGGATCAGTTCAATTTCAATTCTTTTGATCCTCTCAATTTAATTCAATTCAATTCAATTTTGAGTTTATACATTTTGACACATTTTTTTAAGAAATATATTAATAATCTACTCTATGTTCTGAATATATTTACATTAATCTGATCCAGTTCACATACTGTAAATGTATCAGTGAAATAATGAGATTGTTAACATCATCCAGAGTTACATGGATTCTCTAAAGGAGAAGTTCTAACTAAAATGTTCAGATCATTAACATTGGAAACATTGTTCTGCTTCTCCTGGAGGACGTTTCAGTTTGGCCACTAGGTGGAGATCGCGCTACAGCATTACACTTTCTCCATGACGAATAAGCAAAAACTGGACCACAAATGGTTAATTTATAAAATATTCCCTTGAAAGAGTTTGTAAAATTAAAACATTGCCTGTGAGTTTATAACGATGTTCATTTATTTTCCAAAGTATGTTTAGGTCGACCGAGCGTTAGCATTTGCCGTCCTTTGGTAAATTCCATTAAATCTTAGCATCAAGCTAGCGGACTTTAGCTTTATGCGCTAAATCGATCTATATTTGTATGAATCAATTATTGATATATTAAGCTTAAATCGATTAAAATCGATAAAAAACAAAAGGAGGTAATTCAGTAGGATGTAGGGATTGGGACATGTTTAAGCTCAGGAATCTCCTCTACAGAGGAAACATTTACATTGCTGGTATTCAGGAGGATAAATGGAATACAAACAGATTTCTCTGATGTAATGACAGGCACTGGTTTTAGTGTATAATGTAATGAAGTTCAGGCCCCTCCCTCTCACAGCACGTCGGAGTCCTCACCGCTTTTGAAAACTGTCATTTGTGCTTAGCAGCGACATAAATGATTCCTGACAGAGAGGTGGACGGGCCAGAAGGTTGGTCTTTGGCCCGGAGGTTTGAAGCTCCCAGCACGTCCTCCCTGTGGAATGTGCTGCAGGGCGCCCCCGCATGTGCAAGCGCCAGAGCGGCAGCCCCATCGAGTGCTTGCACAAGTGTAACACGCAGGATATTTGTCCTTCAAAGCAGCACAAGCCATGTTTCCTTGCAGGACGCTGAGTCAGATCTGGAGTGCATTTTGCAGCAGTTCCATACAAGCAGCCGTTTCCGTGGCGCTACACAGCTTGTGTTATCCTGTTAGCCCACTCCCGTGAACCTGTGCGTTGAGCTGAGCAGCCAGCCGTGCACGGAGGCCTGGAGGCTGATGTTTCACTGCAGATGCAGCGCTGAATGCTTTCTTTGTTGGGACCACTTGTGTCTCACAAAAACATGAAGTGTAAAAGAAACTACAAAAAGGAGCTTATTGTGTTTAGCTGTTATGCAGAGTTTTCCATTAATGTCAGTGGATGACTGCATCAGAAACCGCATCAGAAACCGCATCAGAAGCTGACATCAACTGACCCACAGCTCAGACATTGTTTCATCAAGCAAGGATTCAAACTATTATTTTAGACCAGGGGTAGACCTCGAGTGCCACCTTCCTGCCTGTTTTCCAGCATCCTCTGCTCTGGTATGTTCTTGTTGGGTGGACACACCTGAACCAGGTAATCAGTCATGACCTGGGGATGCTGTTTCAGACTGTAGAGTGAAGTCGTTTTCTCTTTCAGGATCATATCGCTCATTTTAGGCTTCTCGACAAAAGCTTGCAGAAAACCATGCAGGACATTTTTCTTGTCAGCTCAGCATAATGAGGCCACATCTATTTTTTACTTTGTCTTCGTTTCCTCCTCACCATATTTGCTTTTTCTGTATTCCAGGATCTTCTCCAGCATGTGCAGATATAAATACGATTCTCGTTCTGACTCTGAAATTCCTGTCAAAGTAATTGATTCAGGTGAGGCACCAGAGCGCCGCAGAAATACTTTCTCCTGTTTTTCCCTCCATAGAAATACTCTAAAGTGTTGATAGTTTTTCACTGTTTATTTTTATTATTAACTTTAGCAAAACTCGTCCACTTTGGAATAATCCAAATTTGGGCCTTCAGACTTTTTATTACATTCTGTTTGTTACAGGAATCTTGAATGTTTATCTCTGAGCTAAAGATTCACCTGCATTTTTTAAATAAGCATTATCTGGAGGAAAAACTTTACACTCAGCAGTGATTTTTCAAATTCCATATATTATTTTTGAATTCTGTTTTTGTTCATTTTCTCTTTCAGCTCTTCCACAGCTCATTGGTTATTTATGATCAGCACAAACATGTTTAACCTTGAGGGCTTCACAGTGGTGTAGTGGTTGGCACGTTCAAATCCCAGCTGGAATCTCTCTGTGTGGACTTTGCATGCTCTCCTCGTGCATGTGGGGTTTTCTCCTGGCGCTCCAGTTTCCTCCCACAGTCCAAAAACATGCTTCACAGGTGACTCTAAAGTGTTATGTAGGTATGGATGTGTGTGTGATCTGTTTGGTCTGTGCTGTCCTGTGATGGAGTGAGGACCTGTCCTGGGGGGCATCCAACCATCACCACAGAAGCTGGATAGGCTCCAGCATCCTGGTGGCAGCAGGTTTGGTAAATGGATGAATGGTGTTTGAAACATGTCTGAAATAAGTCCGACCTCTGTATATATGCTGATTTGTCTGTGTGTTAAAGAAGAAACACACGCAGACAGTTTCATTTATCATTGGACTGAACATGCAGAAGAGCAGAGTGTCAATAAAATCCGCTTTGTCTGGCTTTCTTTATTAGTAGTTTTTATAAGTTGGTGACGTTTTTGGTGACAGTGAAAACATTCCTGATCTGATACATTTTTAACATCTTGAATTTGAATTGAATTGAATGCCTTTATTGTCATTGCAGTTACAATGAAATTTCGGTTACAACTCACTTTTTCAATGTGGACATATTTATACACAGTAATAAATATATAAAATATAAGAAAGATTTCAATAAAAAAGGGTCAATTATGTACAAGAAATGAGGGGAGGAATAAAGTGACCAGAGCAGACGAGTGTGCAAAGTCGCCTATGAATGTGCAAAGTATCAAGGGTTATGGTTGGAAGTGAGCGTTTAGTACAGCCACAGCTCTTGGGAAGAAGCTGTCTCTCAGTCTATTTGTCCTGGCCGGTACCGCCCTGTACCGTCTGCCAGAAGGAAGCAGCTTGAAGAGGTGATGACCGGGGTGGGTGTGGTCCTTCTTGATGTTCCTGGCTCTGCTGAGGCAGCGGGAGGTGTAGATGGAGGCCATCGTGGGGAGAGAGCAACCAATGATTTTCTGGGCTGTGTTTATCACCTTCTGCAGTCTCTTCCTGTCCGCCACCGTGCAGCTGGAGTGCCAAACTGACACAGTGTAAGTCAGCAGGCTCTCAATGGTGGAGCGATAAAAGGTCACCAGCAGCTTTTGGTGGATTTGCTGCCTCCTGAGCACCCTTAGGAAGTGCAGCCGCTGCTGAGCCTTTTTCACTAGAGCTTTGGTGTTGGTTTCCCAGGAGAGATTTGCTGAAATGTGGACACCAAGGAATTTGAAGGACTCCACCTGCTCCACCTGTTCACCGTTCAGCTCCAGCAGAGTGTGGGTGCCCCTGTTTCGACGGAAGTCCAGGATGATTTCCTTTGTTTTGGAGGCATTCAGTGCCAGGTTGTTTGAAGCACTCCACTCTCCAAGTTTCCGGACTTCTTCCCTGTAGGCCGTCTCATTTCCCCCGGTGATCAGCCCCACCACCGTGGTGTCATCTGCGAACTTGATGATGAGGTTCTCAGGGTGGCTGGGACTGCAGTCAGACGTGTAGAGTGAGTATAGTAGTGGGCTCAGCACACAGCCCTGGGGGGAGCCGATGCTGAGGGTTCGGACGGACGAGAGGTGTTGACCCAGTTTCACCTGTTGGGGTCGATTGACGAGGAAGTCCTTGATCCATGAACAGGTGGGTGGTGGGAGCCCCAGGTCGATTAACTTGGGGATCAGGATGTCCGGTATTATTGTGTTGAAGGCGGAGCTAAAGTCAACAAATAGCATCCTGACGTAGCTCCCCTGTTTCTCCAGGTGGGTCAGAGCAGAGTGGAGAGTGATGGCTACCGCGTCCTCAGTGGATCTGTTGGTGCGGTAGGCAAACTGGTGGGGATCCAGGGAAGGGGGGAGGCAGGCTTTGATGTGTTTTAGCACCAGTTTCTCGAAGCATTTGGTGATGATCTTCTTGATAATCCTCATTTTTTTTCATATTTTTTCTATAGTTCCAGATATTCAAGTTATAAAGTGACCAATCTGATGCCTTGATTAAAAGTAGGCGGTCTTACTCAAAATATTTAGTGGGAGGGGTGTGGCCTTCTGTTGAGCTCACTTCTGATTGGTGAGAGTGGTTGCCACAAAAATGACATGGACCAATCACTGGGGATGTCTGGTTCCAACATGGCGGCGTCTGTATTGTGAGACAAAGGCGAGTGACTCGACTTCATCTGGTTGGAGATGAAAGTAAACCATTTTCTATGGATGACGTCACACGCTCAGTCCAGTTGTCATATACAGCCATTGATGTGTATCCTGACACTAAGATTTCTTGTTAACCAGAATAAACTGGATCTGTATTTAAAGGCTTAACAAATGTAAACTAATGAAAATGATTTTGTGTGTGATGGAACAAGAATGCCGTGACTTGAATTGGTAAACAAAAGTCTTTGTCTTTCCGCTGAACTCTGCTGGTTCAGATCTTTCTGCTCATGTAGAGGAAGTGCTTTGAGCTTCAGACTTTTTTTGTCCAGCAGAGGGATGAGGTTGGTGGTTGAAAATGGTCCTGATATCTCACACAAGAGGTTTTCTCCATTTTCTTTCCTCTGCTGCTACCTAATTAGCTCTCAGTGGTTTGAAAGGGATTGGCGTGCCATTCACTTTGACAGGCACATGCAGCCGAGGAGGGAAGCTCTTCCTCACTTCTGCTGCCACAGCACACACATGCTGCAGTCAGCATGAACTAATCATCAATATCCGTTTAGCGGCACTTGCTGACGATCAGCTCCCATTAAAACAGTGCAGTCATTATGACTATTATCAGATAAGAAGCTAGACTGGCAGGTCTGAAGATCTCATGTTTCTCTGTTGTCGCCTTCTGTTAACAAAAGCAAAAGAACAAAGTGAGCAGAAGGGATCTCCTCAAGTGGATGACAGCCATGTTTCTCTTCCTTTGTAATAACTCACGACAAATGATGAATTATCACGTTTAATGACTGTAATGGCTTTAGTTAAGTTGTGAAAATAGCCCTAGTTTTAAGTAAACCCTGCTTTGCATTTCGTTTGGGATAAACTGTCAGAGTAAGACATCTGTCATTTCAGTTAAGTTTCGTTTTTAAACTTAAGTTAGAGTGAGTGCTCTCACCGTACTGTCTTATGTTTAATCGAGCACATTTTCACGGGAGATGCGGCCATGTTCGTGGCGAGTCGGCTCTGTGTGCGCGAGTGTTGGGATTCTTCCGTCTTTGTAAGTAAAATATGTAATGTTGATGTTCTTAGGATGTGGTTTGGCTGTTTTGTGCACCTTAAATGTCGTTTACAAGCTTTGTGTTAGCAATAGGCCTGTCATACTTTGTTTTTGAAGGCTAATGTCTGTGAACACATTTTTTTCTGTTTTATTTCAGTTACAAATAATCATATAAGTAATTTTCAAGAGGAAAAGAAGTCAAAGAAGCAATTTTGATTCACTTGGGAGTTCTTGTCTTTGTTCGCTGGCTGTCTAGCAGCATGAAGTCACGTGCCGTGAGGACTGCGCGATGACTCTGGAGAAGGATGTTTGCTGAGGGAAGTGGAAGGTTTTTGGAGCAAAGCAGCATTTTTATGTTTGTGTTTTTAGATTTTACAATTGTACAGAAATCATAGTTTAAATGATCAGGGTTCCTTGATCAGTGGTCTTGTATGTCTTCCGTTTCCTAATGATTTCTTCTCACCAAGCTGCTCAGATTCAGTCTGCCCAGCCAGGTGCGGGTCAACAGTTTAGTTTCTGGTGTCCTGAGACAGCTCTTTGGTGGAGTTTGGAGTGTGACTGTTTGAGGTTGTGGACAGGTGTCTTTTATATAGATAAAACGAGTGGAGGACAGAGGATCCTCTTACATAAGAAGTTACAGGTCTGTGAGAGACAGAAATCTGACTTGTTTGTAATGGACCAAATGCTTATTTTTGACTATAATTTGCTATTTGGTTTTTTTCTCAATCTGTCTCTTATAGTTGAAGTATATCTACGATGAAAATTACAGGCCTCTCCTCTTTTTAAGTGGGAGAACTTGCACAATTGGTGGCTGATTGAATACTTTTTTGCACCACTGTACATGTGACATAAAATGTTATCATTATCATCAACGTTGATGAATAAATGAAATCAGTGAAGACACTGTTCATGATGAAACGATTATCCAAAAACATGCAGTCGTAATTCATATGCTGTTTCATGTAAAAATGATGTGGTTAGGACATCTTAATACGCTGTTCTACCGGCTTCTCTTATCAGTAGCAGTTATGATCTTATTTTCTAAGGATTCTCTGTACCTAAATACAAATGAAAGCCTTCCTCGCACAGATCGCTGCAGAGATGCTGGAGGGGTGAAAACCCAAACCTCATGTACCGTTTATGTCTGCTCACCGTTAGAAATACATTCAGACAAATAAATGATCAAAGCAGGTTTTGAAAAATGAAACATTTCTGTAAAAACAAACATTGCTTTTGGTTTGCTTTTATTCACCCTAATTTATTAAAGTGCAGACTCCTGAACTTGACTAAATTAATGTAAACTATTAGTTATTAATTAGTATTTATCTGTCATTTTTGTAAATGAAAATATTGAGTTTTTTGTTATTGTAAAAGATCAAGTTAAGATCCAAAAGGAGAAAATGATTAGCAGTATGTAATTCAGTTGCTTATTTATGCATTTCCTAAAATGTTTTTTATATCTTGTTTGTTCTGCTGTTTAAAAAGACCCTCTGAATTCAAATTCCTTTAAGAATCCATTTTGTTAAAGACATTAGTGTGGAAATCAGTCAGTTTATTTTTTCTAAAATTCAATTTTTAGAGTTAGAAAAGTTCATTTTCCACAGCAGATGAATTCAACCTGTGGTTGGACAGCGGGAAATGGCTGACATGATTTATGGGAATGAGAAAAATTACTTTATAGCGTTGTGACTACACAACAACATTTCTCCTTGCAGTTTATTAATCCTTCTCCGTTCGCATGACAGATCCATCAGGGAGAAAAACGAACTGTGGAGGATTGGGAAGGGTTTTATCCGGCACTAACTCCTTCTTCCTTTGAGAGTCAGGTGAGCTTTTGCTGTGTTTTCTAATTACATGTAGAGGTTTACCTCCTGTTACTCCTATTTACTATAAATAGCATAGATGTCAACTCTGGTGAGGAACTGACTTTAAAGGAAATGGAGTCTTGCAAGCACAACCGCAGCAGACTCCATCAGTTTGACTTTGCTGAGATTTGGTGCACAGATTGTTTGTGGCGACGTTTGCGAATGGAAACTAAATGAACAAGACTCATCCACTCATCGGAAAAGTCAGCATTTCTCGTTGTGAGATTGAAGTTGTGAGACATTGTAATTTAGATTTTGGAAACTGGTGGCTGCAAACCTGTGTACCCCACCTTTACTCAATAGTAGCTGGGACAGGCTCCAGGAACCCCGTAACCCTGGAAGGGATAAAGCGGGTTAGGAAAATGGATGGGTGGAATCCTGATGGTTTCCCAGCTTTCACACCTTTAAGCGCCATTCACGGCAAAGGTTGCTCCATTGTGGGGTTGACCCGTTCAGGTGCTGTGGGTTCTTGGGTTGTGTGGGCCCTTGGAGGGTAGTAGAGAGGAGTGACCACATCTGAAGGGGAGTGCAAGTGTGTCTTGCTGTTTCCTTTGAGGAACGTGCATCATAAGTGTATCGTGAAGTATTTGTAAGACTAATAAAGGTCACGTGCACTACTGTATGTCGTATGTGGGATGCTATCGTACGGTGACTCATGCCACACTCTAGTCCACGTGTCAAAGTCGAGGCCCGAGGGCCAGATCCGGCCCTCCAGATCTTTTCATATTATTGGCCTGATGTTATCTTGCACTTATTTCTAACTTGTATAATTTTGACAAAATATATTTTTATGGAGAGCAAAATATTGAAAGTTATTTGAGGTTTAAATTAATTTATTCTTGAATAGTACTCCTGCCTTTTTATTATTCATAATTATGTCTACAAAGTTACAGTTTTAAAGTTTAAAAAATTGTCATTCTGTTAGCTTTTTGGACTATTTTGGCATTTACTAAGATTTTTTTAGGAAATATCTGAGTTTAGCTAATATTTGAACTTCATGGTAGCTGTTTTGGCTAATTTAGCCTTTTCTTTTTAAGTTTTTAGGCTATTTTGAAGTTTAGCTATCTTTTCAGCTACATGCTAGCTGTTTCGGCTTACCTAGGTTCTTATTTTAAAGTTTTTTAGGCTAACTATTTTAGCTGGCTATCAGCTTCAGCATTTTCAGCTATTAGCTTCAGTGATTTCTGCTAGCATCTTCAGCGGCCAAATTCATCTTCCAGCATTCACACTAGCATCATCTCGGGTGATGCTATATCTCGTTCAAAATTATGTTAAAAAGTTACAGTTTTGAAGTTTTAAAAGTTTTCGGCCCGCGACCTAAGATGTGTTTTGAATTTTGGCTTCATGCGCGATTGAGTTTGACCCCCCCCCATTCCTCCGTTTGCTCTGATCACTCTCTCTTTGCATTACTGATGAGCTTCCAGTGTTATTCACCTGAAATAGTTTTCCAACAATCTTGAAGAGTTACCAGACGTCTTTAGCACTTGTTGCCCCTTTGCCTTCACTCTGCAGTCCAGCTCACCTCAAGACATCTGAATGTGGTTCAGGTCCAGCTGACTGTGGAGGCCAGGTCATCTGCTGCAGATCTCCATCCCTCTCCTTCTCGGTCAAAGAGCCCTCACAGTCTTCAGTGAGAATCTACAATGTAAACCAGGGGTCTCAAACTCAAATCAGCCGGGGGCCGCTGGTGGCAGAATCTAGTTGAGGCCGGGCCGCATCAAGAAATTTTACAAGAAAATCGCTGAGAAAACATTCCAATGTTCTTAAATATCTTTATTTTAACACAAAATAATGAAAAAATAATGAACGACGTGTAT
>NC_050525.1:2046599-2056946 GCF_002922805.2 Oryzias melastigma | reverse complement strand
GGACTGGAATGCGCGCCGACACAGCCGGTGTGTGAACCTTAAAAGTCACAGACACGCGCGCGCAGGTGCGAGTCAAGCTCAGGATCACGTCTGACAGGCGGGTGCCGCGGAACGCCGCGCGGGGCGGGCTTACAGGTTTGAGGATCGGAGCTTGAGGAGTTCTGGTTAGGAACAGTCAGCATGTCAAAAAACGTATTCCTCGACATCATATCTGTCTCTCATTCATTCTGAGAGAGACATCCACAGACGGAGCTGGTAGCCCCTTCGACACGCGGCGACAGAAACACATTTTTTGACGAGCCGCGAGCAGCAAATTCCCCACGCGGGGCACGAGAATATATCACACAAATTGCGTTTGGTGCTTCATGGCTCCACCTCCGCCAAGCTGATTGTAGGAGGGAATAAATGATAGACAGAGGCACTGGACAGCCCGCCGATGTCCCGCCTCCAGAGTCATATACCTCACTGTGATTGGTTCATTCAGCTCTGCACATAACAACTGTCATTCATATCAGCCTTGCGGGCCGCACTAACAGTAATCTTTCATATGAAGACGCGGGCCGCAAATCATCATCCTGCGGGCCGCAGATGGCCCGCGGGCCGCGAGTTTGAGACCCCTGATGTAAACAGTCATGAAAACAAAGAAACCGTGTGTCCAAACGTTTGGTCTGCTGCTATAAAGTTTTCATTGTGTGTACAGAGTAAATTAGGTCTAACCTTGCAGCAGGTTTAAAGTAGCACTTTAGTGAGATGAGGAGATTAAAAGATGATTGTAAAGGTTTTAGAAAATTGAATGAAAATGAGATGCACGTCCTCCCCCCTCAGGTCCTCTCAGGCCTTTGACATCTCATTTATTTGCTTGTATGACTTTTCCTGAATAGACTGAGGCAACACAGAGAGATCATTGGGATGATTCACTGCACTGTTAAGACATCAGAGTTCATCTGAGGAAACATTCCTGTTTACTGTGGTTGAAGGCAGACTCACATATGCATAATGAAGGCTGGAGTGAGCATTTGTGCTGTTTCATTATCTTCTTTCTGTACCCAGTTGCTAAGCAACCTCCACCAGTCTGTCTAAAGGCATGACGCCCCAAATGAAACTTCACATCACTGGTCTGTGGAGCTGTGGAATGGGATCAGTGATTACAAAGACAGTTGATGAAACTGTTTTCACCAACTGTCTGTCTGTCACTCACCTGCAGGGTTTGGAGAGCAGGTTTTTGCTGGACTGGATGTGAGAGGAGATGGTTTTCTTCAAATATGATAAACTAAACACTCGTTAATTCAATGAGATACTGTCCATTTCTACATCTGAAAACTTGTTTTAGTGCCGGCAGCCAGCAGGAAAGAAACAAACTAGAAGGCTTCAGCAACTCCAATTATTCACTCCCTCCCAGAGTCAATTTTCTACAGAGAATCATAGAGGGAAAGGAGGAAAATAACACTGAATGTGAGCTGCTGCTGCTGCAAATCTCCAGCATGAGGAAAATCAAGCGTCTGTGTGTCTCCTCTCTCCAGAATCCCAGGAGAGGCTGCGTTTTCCTCTGGGCTGGATGTTTGGACTCGGTGTGAACACAACGGTCCACCAAAAACACTCAAACAAAACAAGACATTTCAGGACCAACTTTAAATCTTTTACTCACTTATTTCTGAAATGAACCAGAACACTTGATTATACAGTACGATGCTTTTATTTACATTAGTCTAAATAGAATTTATGTGATTTCATTTAGAGAAAGTTCAAATGTTGAGTCTGCTGGAGGAAAACACAATTTTGTTTTTTTAGGATCAAATAATCTTCCTGTGTAATCCTGCAGACATTAAAAACATCGTTTCCTCTTTTACCATTTAAAGTATTATTTTGTCAACTTTTTTTATCTTTAAAGTGAATAAATGCTAAAGACTATTGTTGGACAAAAGCTGCTTTTTGAGCTCTCCTGCAGTCATAAACAAGTTAGTTAACCATCAAAATAAGTCAGTAGCTGTCAGTAACTTTTAAACGTATAACATGTTTTCACAGCCAACCTGGTTACAGTGTTTCCTCTTGTTTTCTTTTTTATCATATTCTCATTTAGATTTATCTGAATCTCTCTTCAGAAACTGTGTGGTGTTGCGTTTCCACACATGCTAATCAGAGCTGTAACGATTCATTTAAACAACGATTTTATTCAGATGTTATTCTGTGATTGTTGATCTGATTCATAGTTGAGTTTGGTTCATTTAGAACAATCCGTTTCACTGACCTAAAAGGGATCAGGACATCTTTATTTGGTACTGAACAGTTCAGGTGAAGTTTTCCAGATTATTGTATGTGTGTACAGACAAACATGTAAACAAGAATGAATCCGTTCACATCTTAGTTTGATAAAGTTGTTGTTTTTCCACATCAGAATCATCATTATTAGAACATTATTTATGGTCACATGACTTTGATCAAAGTGTTTCCATACATTAGACTGGAATGATGGTTGATCAGTTTCTGCTGCATAACATGTGTGTTGTCTGTTGTGATGATCGTTTTTACCTTATAATAAAATAAATCTACCATGTCTCCATCCAAATGATATCTTTCAATATCGATTATAGATCGATTTATCTCTGAAACATTTTTATGAAGGTATGAGTCGATTAAATTAAATTAACAACTTGCCTCAGATCGATCTGTTTGGATGAATATAAATCGATTCATCGATTAAATGATTAGTCGTTACACTCCTAATGTTTGTTCAAAAGCCCTTCACATCACTGACCAATCGAAGAGCAGCTTTTTTTGTAAGATGCTCTCCTCCTATTTGAAATATAATTTATTTTATGTTGAATTTTATTTAATGATGTATTTGATTTTCTGGGGGGTATATTTTTATGTATCAGTAGACATATCATCATCATAATATTGATCACTGTTATCGCACATTGCAAGTTTTCCTGATAGCTCAAACACAATATAAATCAAAATAGGAAAAACCAGAACCACATAAAGGATTTTTAATAGAGCTGTCAGAAATACCTAAAAAATTTTTTAATCGCGATTAATTGCATTTTGTCCAGAGTTAACTTGCGATTAATCTCAAATTAATATGTGGCCTTTTTTAAGGGGAAAATATGTGCTTCGTGGAATTTAGCAGTTCTACATTAATTATGAAAACAAGAATGGCAAAATGTATAGTTTTCATCAGAAATACTTTATTTTGTAACATTGTATTGAGGCTGTAACATAAAATGCCTAACAAAAGCCCAAGTGCAAGTGAAGGGCATTTTAAATTCAAAACTTCAATCAACGTTCAGTAAAATAAAATAAAAAACATCAAAAATAACATTTCCATAACACTTTCATGTTCATTTTTTGTCAGGACCAAATCTTTTCCTCCTCTGCTGAACTACAGTAATAAATGAAATAGAGATTTATCATTTCCAATGAACTTTTGTTTTTTAAAACATTAAAGACTGAGAAAAGCGGGATACTCTGTGGATAGTTTGACAGTCTGTTACTGCCGCCGCGTTCTCTGGCTGCAGCTCGATGCAGCGACGTGTCCAGCGGAGCTCACACCATGAATATGCCGGCAGACAGACCGCTATGCTGGGACTGGATCACCCTTAAACCTCCAGAACATTTAAAACGTCCCCCGGTGCGCTTGCTGTACGGAACGTCGGGGGTCCGCAGCTCTCAGGACGCGGCGCCGGACGTGAGCCGGTACCACCAGACGTGGTACTGGACGCGAACCGGAGCCGGGTTAGGGTGCAGCCGGTGAGTTAGAGGGCAATGAGGGACACCCGAGCGCAGGTATGGAAAAGCACGTATGAGAGAATCCGTGATTAATGCGTCAAAAAAATTGTCGGCGTCAAGCACATGTCAGATTAACGTGTAATTAACGAGACAAATCTGACAGCCCTAATTTTTAAGTCTGACTGTTTTACACCAAACAACCACCGACTTTTTCTTTTTTGGTAACCGCCTCACTAGCTTTATAATTTCATAACATAGCTGATGGTAGAAGGTTTTGGTTTCCTGACACCCCTTGACCTGCTGTGATGCAGCGGTGTGGTGTTCTGGTTTGCCTCAGTGGTCCCACTCTAAATGCTGCTGGACTGGTCTGTGGAATCTGCACATTGTTCCAGTCCAGACTTGGAATTGCTCCAGATAGTCGTCTCTCCTCCCACAGAGCAAAAGCATGCATATCTACTTTATAGCTCCCCTTATGAGTGTGTGTGGGAGTGTGTTTGCCTAAAGGAAACTGGAACTGATCTGTGATCCGCTTCCCCCTCTACTGTTGACAGACAAGATACGCTCCATCAGAGCCCTGTGATCCAGAAAACAAAACATAGCATGAAAGAATCAAAGTTAAACTGGATCTTGTCCCCAAAAGTATTTGCTCAACACTCACCCATCCAGAAGATCAGAATCAGGAGTCCTGATCACCTGGTCACCTGGAAATCTGATGGATCAGTCTGGGTTTGGAGGTTGCAGAAAAACAGGACATTTCAGACTGCATTGGTGGAGGAGGAATGATGGTGTGGGCTTGTTTTTCAGGAGTTGGGCTTGAACTCTATGGGTTAGGAATGGGATAGCACTTCTGTTCATGTGAGTCAAAGAAGATTAGTTAATACTTTTGGTAATACAGTGTACTCCCTGGTACTTCAAGAGAACATACTTTTTCTACAGCCTTTAACTTCATAAAGTTCCTAAAAAAGTCTGTAAATATTTTGATTCTGACACATGAAGGAGAAAAAAGTTGTTTGATGGTAGGAATAGTTTGATGCCACTTTTTTAGTTTTGTTGTAGATACAGATACATTAATCTTTAATAGCCGCTGATTTTGAAATTGAACTATTAGTTAACGTTTCTAAACGTATCCATATAGACAAATAACACAAATAAGACAAATAATTTCAGGTTGTGGAACGTTGTTGTTTTATTCAAAAAACTGCAGGTTCAGTTCTGTCCTTGCTCACCTGTTTCAAAGTGTCCACCTGGTGGTTATAGGTTGGCTCCGGTTTCTGGCAGCAGATCTCCCATCAGTGAGTGAATGTTTGTGTGAATGGGTGAATGCGACTATGACTGTAAAGCGCTTTGTGTCATATAAGAAATAGTAAATGGTGTATACTAGTATAGCATTTCTCCACCTTCCTGGTAGGCCCAAAGCGCTCCACAGTCACAGACACATTCACACATTCACACACGGATGGCGGATCTGCTGCCGAACTCTGGAGCCAACCTTCCACCAGAGGCAATGTGGGGTTCAGAGTCTTGCCCAACGACACTTCGACAAAACAGGGGCGGGCAAGGCAGGAATCGAACTTGCAATATTACGATCAGGAGTTGACCGCTCTACTGCTGCACCACGCCTGCCCCATAGCCTGCCATTAAAAGGCAGTAAAGCACTATGCAAGTACACATTTTTTCACCATTTAACACATTTAATTTACAGAACTTAGCAACAGCCTTCAGTTGGATTACAAAAGAAATGGGCCAACCTGTACGGGGCTTGTTGGCAGATACCCTGCAGGAAATGGAGAAAGTTGTTGAGGCCATAGAGCCAAAACATTCAGGGAGATTTTTACTGCAGGCATGCTACAAGCCACAGGCCATAGTGAAGACCTAAGCAAAATGCTTGAGGGTAAGTAATAAGGGTCAAGTAGTTGAGATTAAGGCATGTTGTACAGGATTTTTTGTTTTTTTTGACTTGCCTTTAAATCTTGCGGACTGGGCAAGCAGTCCACGGGTGCTGATAACGTGATACGTGCACTCTCCTTGTGTTAAAAAATTTACTTCTAGAGTGTTCAATAAATGTTTATCCTGTTCGGCCCGCGACCTAAGGTGTGTTCTGGATTTTGGCCCCTTGTGAGATTGAGTTTGACACCCCTTATGTACAGGTTTGCCCATTTTTAGCCTTCAACCTTTTAGTGTTTAGTCAAAAGAGCAGTTCTTTACTAACAGCCTTGGGTGTGGTGTAAGGACACCACACAACAGCATCGCCCTTATGTCATCAGTGCATACAACTTACGTTAGCCATATGAATACTTCACAACACACCCACCACACGCACAACGACTGTATTCTCCATTTTTCAGCGAGCACAGGGGAACTTCAAGACACACCTGTGCGCCTTTTATGATGGGCTTTGAACCACCTGCTCCTGTCTAAAACCGTACTGGGACTGGACAACCCAAAATCTCGCAGCAACCCCACAGATCAACCCCAGTACAGATGTATATCTTTACCTGTTACACTTGGAATCTCTGCGACTGGCTTTGATGACCTCTGCCATTGCTTATTTCTGTTACCTTTTTTCTGCAGCTGTATTTTGAAATAAATGAGCTTTTATTTTCAACACTGCACTGTGTGCTGCATACCAGCACTCCATTTAAAATGACTCACTGAATCCATGAGTTTTATGTTTTAGACAGCTGAACAATTTGTCAGTTTTGCAGAAGTGCATTTAGCTTCATAGAATTGGACTCAACAAAAACTGTGATCTATTCACTGTTGGTGGTTCCTCTGTTTTAACTGCTGCTGCTACATCTGTCAGCCATTAGGTATAGTTACTAGAGTCATCAAGGGCAGCTTCAAAGGTGGAATCTGTCCCACAATGCCACTTGGCCTGAGGTTGTTTTAGCACATTATTTTCTTGTTTGCTCTCATGTGATTATACCAGTCTGTGCTTGGTAATGTTCAACATTTCCATTTCAACTGTTTGCATCTAAATACTATCAACTTGTCAGCTTAAACATACAATTTTGTAAGGTTTTACACAAAAAAAAATTAGTCAATTTTAGTCACACAGTGATGCACAGCCACTAAAGTGGCAGTCTGCCTACTCAGTGATTAACATGAAAAGCTCCAGACTGACAGGCTGGATGGTCTCTCATGTTTATTTCATCAGTGTAAATGCTGCGGGTTCTCACGGCTCAGACTCCACGTGTTTATTTTCCGCGATGCAGGCATCTCTGCAGAAGGCCTGCTTTCATGCACGTTTGATGCAGACATGCTCAAAAACATATGTGCTGTTGATGAGGGATGTTAGTGTTGAATGTCACATTGACTAATCTAAGTCAGTATTTTAAAGGCCCGTCTGTCTTTCAGATGGAGAACACATTTAAGATTAAAAATCTATTTTTGAGTGTTTCTTTATTTAAACTGTTGAAATCTTGTAGTTGTGATGTAGAAACTACAATCTCCCGCTCCGCTCCATTCTGATTCATCCACCTGCAGATGAATAGATCCATGAACGTCCTTATTTTCCTCATGTGAGCTGGATTCTGGATCAGAACTGCACAGTTGGATAGAAATTATATTGATCACAATTTTTGTTGCGCTGCGAATGTTTGATTGAGGTTGTGAGGGGCTGTAAGCTAGTAGGAGAGAGTATAAATAGATAGATGATGGGAAATAGAGGTGGGCTTACTCCGCTCCACAACTCAGAGGTGAATTTCTAATGAACTCCTGCCGCTCTGCAGAAACTATGTCCTGGAAACAACACAGTTTTTCAGATTTTGGCTAAAAACAGCCTCATCATGAATAAAAGACCACTGGGAAGACTTTGAAAATAGATCAGTAGATGATAGGAGTGGGTCTTAAATGGATTAGATAATAGTTTACATATTGTTTACATTTTACATTTTGTTCATGTTCTCTATATATGCATGCGTTCATGGCTGCCTCGTTGGCTGTGATTAACTCCAACAAATCAATGTGTTGTGATTTTGATCTACAGAACATGGAAACCTCTGACTTGATAGATCACTTAAAAGATAGATGTTAAATCTAGAACCTCTGCCTGATTGTTGAATTCACAGCTGCAGTCATTTATCTATTAATTTGCTACTTGAAGATGAATTAATGCTTTTTCACACTTCCTGAACATGTGATAATTAGGTCAATGAATCCCCTTTCAATGGAAGACACCTCCTTCAGTGTAACTAGGTGGATGAGATGATCTTTCTCCACTTGACCCTGAGAGCTCAGAGAGACTGCAGTGGATCAAAGATGCATTTATTTAGTGTTTAATTGATGTGTGTATTTACATTTTTACGGATGGTCTGTTCTTGCTTGCCTCACTTGTATAGATAGAGAGGAAGAGGATCCGGCTACTGTTTGGTTAAAATACCATCTGTCTGAAACCTGTGCAAATACGTCAGCCAGGCTGAATTTGAATTCTTCACCGTTTAGCCCTCCAAACAGAGAGATATAGAAAAATAGTGTCTTCAGATTCAAATGTTGATAAGTCTCGATCAATAGCCACCGGTCAGCTACATTAGCACATAGCTACCAGCGCTTGGAAAATAAATAACAACAACAACTTCTGTGCTTCAGGGGTCCGTTTCCAGAAGCAGGTTTTGTTGAAACTCTGAGTTTGTGAACTCTGAGTTAAGGAAAACTGAGTTTCCGGTTTCAGAAACGGAGGTAACTTAAACCTGTGAAAGTGGGTGAAACCAAACCAGTTTCATGAAGTGGGTTAAGCTGAACTCAGAATCAATCACTATGGCAACTGAGTCTGTGAACATAACCTGGTCGGTAGCAGGTTTTCTTCAGGAAACTCAGAGTTCCTGCGGTCTCCGCCCCTTTTTAAAGTGAAGGATGTTCAAATACGAGTTCCTCATTAACATTTAGAGAACATTCACATTAGAGACGTCACGTTTCCACCACGCAGAAACCAAAATGACACGTCCATTCATAGAGGATCATGTAGAGAGGAGGCTGATTAATCCAGAGGAAATGTTATTTATGTAAGGAGAGGATTCTGAGAGCACGAGTTGATTGACTGGCGTTTCCCCGATTCATTTTTATTTGGGTGATACAGTTTTTCGCAGGACTCGTTATTAATAATACCAATATTAATACTTGGTAATAATAATAATAAATCTGTATTATTAATACTAATCAATACTCTGTGTTAACAATACCGAGCTGAGCCCCTCACCCCCCCCCATTCCTGATGTGAGAACATGACCTTCCTGATGTTACTGAGTCCTTATCCTCAATTGAAATGATTCAAATGTAGACGTACGCATTAACTCTGGAGATATTTTCTCTCTGTTTTACCGCTGCAGCTGTGTTGGTCTTTTTGTGGAAAATGGGCTCGTAGTCGGCGCATCCATATAGGAACACATCAATTTCTGTCACTGTGAAGTATGACACCCCAATGGTGTTTCCCGTTGCCAAGGTGAATCGCAATGTCTTTGCTCCATTGCTCAGGGCTTTTATGGTTGGGCCTGACTGAGTTTGCAAACTCAGAGTCAGTCAACTCTGAGTGTAGGTTTAGAACTTTGAATTTGTTAAACCTGCTTCTAGAAACGAGCTTAAAGAAATGTGTTTCTCTTCTATGTTAGAGCGCGGCGTGGATCCTCCTATCGACACATGGATAGCCAGCCCCAGTCTCTACGCCTTCCCCTTAAAAAAATAAATTCAGACAACATTAAAGCTTCAATACCCTTTCAACTGGAGAGGGAGAAGGTGTGAGGGTACGGAAAGGATTCAGATTCAGCCTTATGTATTCTACTGCAGTAGAAATAAAGTATTTGAGGGAAAGAAGTACTGTTAGGCATTTTCTCAGCTTTGGTTAAATGCCTTTAGAAAGTCAGTCCTGAGCATAATAGAATTGAGGTACAGAGGAACTGACTAAAGAAGGAAAGTAAAATTGATATTTTTAAGAAACTAAAAATGAACAGAAGAACATTTTTAGGTATTTTTGCAGTGCAGCCTTGCCATAAGCCTTACCTGCTGAAAGTACGGTACCAGTCACCAACCTTAAACATCATTCCATCCATCCATCATCATCCATCCATCATCCATCCATCATCCATCCATCCATCATCATCCATCCATTATCCATCCATCCATCATCATGATCCATAATCATCCATCCATCCATCCATCCATCCATCCATCCATCATCATCTATCCATTATCCATCCATCCATCATCATCAATCCATCATCATCCATCATCCATCCATCATCATCCATCTATCCATCATCCATCCATCCATCCATCCATCCACCCATCCATCCATCCATCCATCCATCATCCATCCATTCATCATCATCAATCCATTATCATCCATCATCCATCCATCCATCATCCATCTATCCATCATCATCATCCATCCATCCATCCATCCATCCATCTGTCATCCATGCATTCATCTGTCATCCATCATCCATCATCCATCCATGTATTCATTCATCCATCCACTATCATCCATCCGTCATCCATCCATCCATCCATCTATCCATGCATTCATCTGTCATCCGTTCATCCATCCATCGATCATCATCATCCATCCATCATCCATCCATCCATCCATCTATCCATCCATCTATCCATCATCCATCCATTCATCCATCC
>NC_050525.1:2040428-2046274 GCF_002922805.2 Oryzias melastigma | reverse complement strand
ATCTGTCATCCATCATCCATCATCCATCCATGTATTCATTCATCCATCCACTATCATCCATCCGTCATCCATCCATCCATCCATCCATCCATCCATTCATTCATCTGTCATCCATTTATCCATCCATCATCATCATTATCATCATCCATCCGTCATCCATCCATCCACCCATTTATGCATCATCATAAATTAATCCATCCATCATCCATACATTCATCCATCCATCTGTCATCCATCATCCATCCATCCATCCATTATCATCCATCCATACATTCATCCATCCATCTGTCATCCATCATCCATCCATCCATCATTATCATCATCATCCATCCATTATCATCCATCCATCTGTCATCCATCATCCATCCATCCATCATTATCATCATCATCATCCATCCATTATCATCCATCCATCTGTCATCCATCATCCATCCATCCATCATTATCATCATCATCCATCCATTATCATCCATCCATGCATTCATCCATCCATCCATCCATCCATCTACTTTCTCCTTGGAGGCTGGGGTTGTTTCAGCTGACCGTGTTGGAAGCAGTTGCCATGATGTCACACAGCTGCTGGAGAAAATGAGGACCAATCCCAGGCCCACCTTCGCACACGAGTAAAAAAAAGAAAAAAGTGCAGACCAGAATTAATGTTTGTGAGCACTTTGCTGTACACTTGAGAAATAATTTTCACCCAACAAATCTAGTATTTTGCTGTGACTCTGCAGAGGCTGTTAAGGTTTCTCGCAGGTCTGTCGTCTGCTCAGGCTGCTTTCACAGCTGAATGCAGCCGTCAGAGCTACCATTGAGGCCTTAATCTTGTTTGCCCAGATATGTTTTAATATAGTTGAAGGCGAGGTCTCCACAGGCGGACAACCCTGCTGTGGTCTGCTGAGGTCACTGCTACCACCCTCGAAGAAGGGAAGTCTAATTAAAGAACCAGCACTGCTGCGTTAATTAGTTCTCCCTGATCTGGTCCCTTGCTTGATTCCTGAAAAAGTTCAGCCGCTTCAAAGTAGGGCTGGGCAATAAAGCAAAAACAAAAATTCACGATTTTTAAAATTTTATTTCACGATTTCAATTTTTTCCCGATTTCTTTAAAATAAATTCAAATTGAGAAAAAAAATTATAATGATTTTAGTTGAAAGGCGTAAACTAATTTTACAAATATTTATTCAAATTTTAATTTCAAATGTATTAAATATAGGGGTGTAACGGATCTCAAAACTCACGGTTCGGATCGTGTCATGGTCTTAGGGTCACGGTTTGGATCATTTTCTGATCAGTAAAAAGTAAAAAAAAAAACAAGATAAAAGCTAAATATATTTTTGTAAATGCTTCAAATTATATATTCAATAAGCATACAAACTACTTTACACACATTATTTCGATCATCAAAACATTTGGTCAATGAGGCCTATTTAAACAAAACATATTTAAACTTTGAACACAAACAAAATGGTAAAACATATAGTTTCTGATTACATTTACATGTTTTTAAGACCAAATCTACAAAAACTGAAAGAAAAGAATGCTTAAAAATAGTGTGGAAAATACCAAATCTTCCCTTAAAAGTTCCCTTAAAATACAAATGTCTCGTCCCATCCCCCTAATGTCGAAATGAAATCATGGGTAAAACAGTAAAAATCATTCTTGGTCTCTTTGGCTTGCCATACATCGTCCCCTGATGGCACCGGCGAGTCCGTAACGGAACGTCTTTCCCCTGTGCAGGTCAGCTGCTGCTCCTCATTGGGAGATTCTTTGAGTCCATAAATGGAAACTTGTACTGATGCTTTTATTCAGCTCTTAAAATTTAATAAACCTGATATTTATTGATCTGCGTCCTTCATTATGAAGCTGAGAAAAGTTTTTGACGGAAGCTCCTCCCACACGCGGCGGGAGCTTCAGGTGAACAGACTTTAAGATAACTGTGAAGCAGCTACTTAAGAGCTTGTTAAAACAAAGACGATTTGCATGAATTGGACATGAACTCCATTCGATGCGAACAGACAGTTCATTTAAGTTATGCTAGCGCGAGGTGCGTGCGCGTAGGGGTTGGGGTGGTCCGCGGTACACACGTGTGCCAGTCAACAAGCTTTTGCCTTCTCGCTGTAGCAGCTTTTCATAGAAGACGTGATAAAATCATCTTTCAAAAATGACACACTGTCAGCTTTGGAGATCGTAAGACGGTTTTATATGGTCATTTCGCCCGCCCCTACTTCGAAGTTTAACTGAATTTTTTTGTTTCTAGTAAATAAATGTTTTTTCACCTCACTTTAGATTTGGGCTTTCAGTAGTGGCATCTTCACAAACAAATAAACAAAGACTGTTTGCACAAAAGGTGAACTCTAAAAGAAATCCGTAAATCATCATGTAAAAAGGCATCAAAAACGTTAACAAGACACTTTGATTAGATATTTAAATCTTAATAACTATATTTTTTTCTCTGAAAGACATTTAAATCATTTTTATGTTTATAAAACGGATCCATCAGAAGCACATGTTACATTTTTTTAAGTGACCAGTGGAGGCTAGTTTTAAAACAGAACGCTTTCCCACCGACTCCCATGTTAAATTACTACAGCAAAGATACTTTTTTACAGTCCCCTGTCAAAAGTTATTTTTGTTTGTTGCTTCAATATCTATTCATAAACAGCTTTTCTGATTCGATTACTTGATTAGCTTTTGCATAATTATTTTTAGTTGTTCAGTGGCTTCATGTTACAGACCTTCACAGTCCAACAGGTGAATTTAGAGTTTATTTGTGCAGTTTAAATTCGGAGGAAGCCCTGATTCTGATCTGTATTGAGTCCCTTCCTTTTTAAACATTAGCTTTTCATTCTTAGAAGCTGTGTTGTTTTTGGAGACCGTTTTGAAAACAGTTGTGTAAGTTGTGACTTACACAACTGTGTTAAAATGTGTGGCGCTGATTTGATCCAGTGCCTCAGATCATAGATGATCAACAGAGAACACATTTGCATTCTCTACATTTGTCTACTTTTTGGAACAAAGTTGTTTCTGAGCACGATCACATGATCTGAACTCAGACAGTTTAGTTGGATCTTACTACTACTTTTTTTAAAGTTCTGTGCTTTTGCTGCAGACAAAGAAAAAAAGTTCCTTAAATAGCTGAAAAAACATTTTTCTCCAGCCCTCATATCACAGGAGATTTTAAATTAAAAGAACAGGAAACTGTGTCTTTGTGGAAACATTATTTTTACATTGTAACCTACCAAGGATACCTATAGGAATACATCGTCCTTTCTCCCCTGTCAATCACTGCAATGAAACCTGGCACAAACCTGGTACAGCTGCTGCAATGATTTCAGCAATCGCTTCCTCCCTCAGTGTCTTGATAATGTATGGAAATGGGAATATGTTCAGTGAGCAAGCAGGACATATTGTTTACCACCTCCTCCCAGGAATCAGCTGACTGGAAAGCTTAGCGACTCACAGACAGAAGAGAAGCTCTCCAGCCTCTTCACAACTTTGTCATTTACTCTCAGCGCTGACAGAGCACATCATGTCCCATCCTGGGCTGTGGATAAGAGGGGCAAATGAGGCAAAGGAGATCAGCTGATGCGTGCACTTGATTGGAAAAGGTTTGTTGAGTCAGCGCCTCAAATTTTACCTCTTAACTTCTTCATTTTTATGTTTTTATTAATTGGTAAATTTGTGGGGCTGCATGGTGGCCCAGTGGTTAGCGCTCCTACCTCAAGGCAAGAAGGTCCCTGGTTCAAGCCGCGGCTGGGGGACTCGAACCAGAGCCACCAATGGGGACCTTTCTGTGTGGAGTTTGCATGTTCTCCCCGTGCATGTGTGGGCTTTCTCGGGGGACTCCGGCTTCCTCCCACCGTCCAAAAACATGCTTCATAGGTGAATTGGTGACTCTAAATTGTCCCTAGGTGTGGAGGGTGGAGGGCATATCAAGCTTAAAATTTCATTTCTGAGTATGTCTTTATTCAAATCATTATGGTGCATTCACACCGAACACGGCAGGCATCAAATCCACGTCTGCCGCCTCTCTTTTGACACCTGCCAAATTTGCCACTCAGCGCTCTTACTGTCCTGCTGCTAGAGCAGCTGCTGAACTTGTTCTGGAATTCATTCGTTGTCACTTCATGGATGATGTTGAGCGAGTAGCTTTGGGTTTGGAGAACTCTACAGAGGCGCCGGCAAGCACATAGCTGTGTTTGTTTTCTCCAGATCTTTCTGAGTCTCTCTGGTTCTGTGTGCTTCACTCTTGCAGCAGGAGCTGCACCTGAGGCTGTTTCAAACGTTACTTCAGTGTGTCTGTGGCTCAGTTTGAGCTCTAATCATAGAGGGGGGAAATAAAAATAAAACTGGGGGATCTTTTTTATTATTGTAGTGATGAAAATAAGAGAAAAACATCATAAGCTCATGAAGCTAGATCTGTCCCACGCGCTACAACAGTGCTCGCGGCGGATCTCCGGGCTCCCGGGCAGCTAACCATCGGCGGGAAAGCAGAGTGGGCTCCGATGCCCAGGGACCTGCAGCCTGGGCAGTAGACCTCGTTAGATCTGCTGGGCGCCTGGACAGCAGCGCTCGCCATCAGCTCTGACGAAGCCTGGGGAGCAGAGCTCACTAGCTCGCTAAGCTATACATCGGCCGGCTGGCTAGCATAGCCGTCCATCCAGCTCAATGGGCTCTGTGACAGGCTGGTGATCTGTCCAGGGTTCAATCCCGCCTTTGCCCAACAGTAACTGGGACAGTTTCTGGGAGCTTAGCGGCCTGCAAGGGTTGAGAAAATGGATGAAAGATCATGACCAAAATCCGCCATCTTGAATGTTCATTACTAATCTTTGATCTAGTCACCGAAAACGTCACAAGCCCAAAGCTGGGTCCCTGATTGGTTGATGCGCCGCGTCAAGCTCGCCGCTGAAATCGCACTGCGGCAGATTGCGCCTTTAAATTGACTTAGCATTGAAACTTGACACATCCGCCGCGCCGACTGCGTTCGATGTGAATCCACCATTAGACTGGGGATGTGAGGGACTGTAAGCTAGCAGGTACAGGTGGGTGATAGAAAGCGGGGGTGGGCTTACTCACACTCACAGTCCCACCTCCAACCCAGAGGTGAATATCTGACGAACTCCTGCCGCTCTGCAGAAACTATGTCTTTGAAAACAACTCAGGGTTTTTTTTATTTTTTCTCAAGAGAGCATCATCATCATTAAAATTCCACAGGGAACACTTTGAAAAGGGATCATAAAATGATTGGACATATAGACCTCTGACTCTCTGAATGCCTCTGGCGCGTTCTATGGGAGTTCATGCGTCCCAGCCTTCAGCTCGCTCTAGTTTAAGGAATCTACTAAATCACAGATTCCACTCTTCTGCTGATGCTGCGGACATTTCATTTGTGTGACGGCGCCTCTTACACATCAACGGGTGCTTCTCCGGTGTAAATCCTTCTCATGCAGCGTTAACACCAACGCTTCTCTGGCTCAGAAAGAACATTAACCCTTCCATGAGCAGAGTGGATTTGTTTTGTACCAGCAGACATCTGAATGTTTCTGTTCTGTGTTTCCGTGTGCAGCGAGCCCTCACACCTCCATCATTTCTGCTGCTTGTGTTTGGGTGGGGCTGCATGGAACACTGATTGTACGTTTGTGTTGTTGCAGACTCCACACATGCATGCGAGCTGTCTCCTCCATTGAGTCAGCATCAGGCCTGCCTATTGTAATGTGTGTGGCAGAGTGTGCTGGCTGTTACAGGCCGTTGATGATGATGCCGGTGTAGGTAGCAGATGTGCTCGGCCTGTCAGATCGGCTCGGGGGCTGGTGCATAGATGACGTGTAAGATTGTGATTGGTCCGG
>NC_050525.1:2035285-2038953 GCF_002922805.2 Oryzias melastigma | reverse complement strand
TTGTGTATGACGCGATTAGTCGACTAATCGTAAAAAATAATCGGTGATTAGTCGACTTTTAAAATAATCGTTTGTGGCAGCTCTACAAAGCAGTCAGATGAGTCAAACTTTACTTAACTCATTCTAGTGCTGCCACAATTAGTCAACTAATCGACCACTAAGCAACTTTTAAAATAGTCGATGACTAATTTGACAGTCGATTAGTAGTTACTTCATATTAAATGGAGTCAGAGTATAGTAAAGTTGAACAGTTGTGAGCGTTCAGCACTAAAAATGCACTTTTTTCATTATTTGAGTCAGTGAGACCAAAACTTGATCTTTTGTGAAAAATAGTTCCTTATTTCAGATGCTAACCTATAAACCCTTTATATATAAAACTGATATTAAATTGTTACTTCATCTTTAGGGGCGGGGCACCTGTCAAAACGAGTTTGATGGATGGTGTAGGGTCAAAGGTCACCTGTCAAAACGAGTTTGATGGATGGTGTAGGGTCAAAGGTCACCTGTCAAAATGAGTTTGATGTAAAGTATATTCCTAATCTCTCTCTCATTTGATGTAATGTTGTTTTAATCCCAGAAATTAATGAAGGACAGAAGCTGCACGATTCATTAAAAGTTTAATAAACTATTGTCTTCATTGTTTTTATTTGTAGTTAGTTTAAAGCTAATGATGGTTAAGATGTGTGTTTTACAGCCATTTTGTTAATGACCTGATTAGTCGACTAATCAGAAAAAATAATCTGTGATTAGTTGACTATTAAAATAACCGTTTGTGGCAGCCTGAACTCATTCACAAACAGTTGAAGCATGTTGAAGCCTGGCTCTAGACTACAGTACCCACAATGCTTCAAAATTCCAAGATTTTTTCAACCAGTTTTTCAGCACTCTGTGCCACAAAAATATCAATCTGAGATCAGTAAGCACAATTTCAAAAATTCAGAATGAGATGCATCAACAACAGAAATAAACACTATAAAAAACAAACTTTGTTTATATTTTATTCATGCAAAAAAACAAAGAATAGTTTATTTATAGCTATCATAATAACACTAATATTTATGCAAATCAGTGTTTTTTTTTTTCTAAAGGGTGTAGTGAGACTTTCCCGGATTGTCTGGGAGAAACTGACCCAAATTCATACAAGCTTTTATGTTGACACTTGTTTATATCTGTTAGTTTATGTTTCTGTTGGGTTTAATGACAACCTGTATTTAGGTCTACAAATACATTTAACTTGTACATTTTAATCATGCAGGGCTGCACGGTGGCGCAGTGGTTAGCGCTCTCGCCTCACAGCGAGAAGGCCCCGGTTCGAATCCCGGCTGGGACCTTTCTGTGTAGAGTTTGCATGTTCTCCCCGTGCATGTGTGGGTTTTCACCGGGGACTCCGGCTTCCTCCCACCGTCCAAAAACATGCTTCATAGGTTAATTGGTGACTCTAAATTGTCCCTAGGTGTGAATGTGAGAGTGAATGTGTGTGTGATTGAGGCCCTGCGACAGACTGGCGACCTGTCCAGGGTGTACCCCGCCTTCGCCCTTCAGTAGCCGGGATAGGCTCCGGCACCCTGCGACCCCGAAAGGGAAGTAGCGGTCAAGAAGATGGATGGATGGATGGATTTTAATCATGCAGCATAAAATTGCAAGCTCTTCTTTTTTCTAATAATATAATTCTAAATGCAAAATTAAATAAAAAAATGATAATAATTGCTCAAATTCTTGAGAATTGCATGAAGTGGTCAGTTAATGGTTTTCTGCTGTGTAGAATCCTCCAAACCAGTGTTGTGACTTCTGCTGAAGAGCTGTGGGCTAACAGGATTCTTCGGTGCTGTTCTCTCTGTAGAAGAGCATAACATCACAGCCCCAGGACAGAGGGGACAACCAGGCAGGACCGCCACACAAGACAAAAGCTGCCAGGGTCCCAAATGGCCTGAGCTTGGAGCACTACAAGAACAGTTTCCTCCGCCACCAGTCGTCAGACCAGGAGAATAACCCCCGCCTGGCACGCACAGCAGGAAAGAGGAAGAAGAAACACCAGAACAAGAAGAACACAATGGTGAGTTGATGATACAAGCCCATTTCATGGCGTCTGAGGCATCATTTTGACGCTTCGATGTGCTCTATGAAAAGCCTGTTCATATTTTGTTCAGTGATCTGCCTCCAGAGGTAGTTTGAGAGGAGAATAAAAGGAGGAGAGCAAGCAGCAGGACCGGGTGAGATGGAACCATGTCATATTTGACTTAATTGATTTAGAAAGAGTTGTTGGTTTAAATATTACTGGCCAAATGTCCTTTTTATCATTTATATGAATCCATACACTCACACCTTCATTAAAATGATGTTTTTGAGAAAAAAATTGAAGAAACTCATGAAATTTTGAAAGGAGATGAAGTCAGTGTAATGACAATAAACTTTTGACTTAAAGTTGTCGATAAACATGGGAGTTGTCATGGTGATCACCTGACCTGCGTTTGAGTCCTATTCTAGAGATTGTCTTTTGGGGTTTTTTGGGTCTTCATTATGACCCCAACGGAATAAATGTTCTAATGTTTCCAGCGGCTGCAGTCGTATCACTGTTCATAGCATTTAACCCTTTAACACAGGGGTCACCAACACGGCGCCTGCGGGCACCAGGTCGCCCTCAAGCACCACATAAGTCGCCCGCAGGTCTCTTCTAAAAATAGCACAACTCACTTGTGAGCTGCTTGATATTTTTTTAAATCACACTTTCCTTTACAAAGAATTAAAACAGCTTTAAAATATATGCTCATTATTGCTGAAGCCAAAAACGGAGTATCCCACTTTTTTTTTTTTTTTTTTAAATCTTTTTCTGGTTATAACAAGATAATCTATAACAAAGAATGAAGCGTCTTCTTCTCCTTTTACCGCACGGAGACGCCGAAACTTTACCTGGTTTAAGATTCTTTATTTTGTGGTTAACAACAAAAGCAATAGAAGAAAACACTCCACTAAAGTTGTTTTTGTCAATTCTTTTACTTATTAGAGGAGCTGCGCTCCTCAAACGCCTGAGTGAGAAGTTGAGGGTGAGCAGCACTCTCCATTCATTTCCCACAAACCCCAGGTGCTTTCACATTGACTCTGAAATTTCGCTAAATGGATTTTTGATAATTAGTTATTTTTAATGGAATCGAAAAAAGTTTTTGCGCGTAGAGGAGCTGGTTTTGCGTATTAAAAATGGATGGACATTTTTCACAAAACTAATGGAAATTGACTTTTTTCTGATTAAATCCACTTCTGAAGTGTCTGTCCGAGTACAGCACAGCAGGCTCCATCAGAGATCCCACAGCATCTCAGCTGATCGTGCATCTCCTCTGTAAAATCAATAAAAAAAGATTTCCTCATGGCTTCATCTGCAGCCGCACTTCTGCAGCCTGAATACGATGCAGAAGTCTCATTTGAGGATCAGCACGAGTGCAGAGACAAACTTCAATGGATCTAGTCGTGTCCTTTCTTTTTTTTTTTTTCTAACTTGTCCTGTCCAACAGCTGAGCCAACAGATGCGGGCTGAGAGCTTCTTGTGTTGGACAGATTTTACTGTCACAACAGGGATTTATTGAGTATAAGCCCCGTTGTATTTAATGCTAAACTTTATTTATATTGATTATGTTTTATTTTATTTATTTATTTATTTTTCTTTGTTGTTGGACCGG
>NC_050525.1:2015227-2034296 GCF_002922805.2 Oryzias melastigma | reverse complement strand
CCACTCCCGGCGTGGGGAGGAGACTGCCGGGCCCAGGAGACCAGCACCCAAGAGACTAGACCACCAGGCCGAGGTTCCCCGCCCCCCCCGTCAGGGATGGGGTAGGGGACAGTAGGTCGAAGGTCCCACTTCCTTGTGCGATGCGTGCGTGTTTGCTTGTTAGAGTGTATATTTGTGGTGTTAAAAGTGTGTGTACTAAAGGGGTGCAGTTAAAATTGGTGAGAAGGCCTTAACAGGGCATCTCCTGATTTCTCGCAGGGATTCCCCGTCACCCTCCCACCAGCGGCCCTACGTGTCTATGGTGCGGTTAAAATTGGTCGGGAGGGGCACTGAAAGGACATCGACTGTTTGCTGGCAGTGATGTCCAAGCACCCCCCCACCAAGGGTCCTAAATGTCTAAGGTCGTGTCCTTTCTTTTAAATACCACTGAACAGACTTCTGAGACTGTCAGTGGACTCGCTGCGTGAGCCAGCGCTGCACGTGCACACCACACGCGCACCACATTGCTGTGACGTCACCCTTTTAGTGAATCAAATAAAAAAAAATCACACACATCGCCGTGTTTTTAATGACTTATCGCGTGAGTTGATTTGTGTTTTTCTATCACATTATTATGAAACCGTACAGGAGTGTTTTTTTCTAAATTCCTAGAATTTGGTTAAAGCTTCATGTGTAATGGAAACAGAACCCAGGGCTGAGTATTTCTGCATGGTGCGTTCACTGAGCACCGGATATCGGCAGTAAAACGAAGCAGTTTCTCAGAGAAAACATAGAACACCGACACTGATCCGGATATAATCGATTGATTAAATAGTGTCCACGTTTTCTCTGAAAAACTGATTTGTTTTGCTGCGGATTGTATAAAAATGACAATGTTTGTAGCGGACTGAGTTGGGCCGAGTGACTGTTTGGGTTGGCTTATGTCCAGAACTCAGTGAACGCACCATGTGCAGATTCTAGTCTGCTGTGGGATCTGTCAATCAACCTGTTTGGAAATTTAAGGAAAATAAAGGGATGGGTGCATGAGACTGAATTAAAGCTTTTGAGGAGCGTACATCCACTAATAACAGTTATAATGAATTAATTATTAATTAATAATAGTTAAGATTTTGTTAAGAACATTGCATTTGGTCCTTACCTCAAAATGTGACAAGATTTGAATATTGATTCTGAATATTGATATTTGTTTCCTAGACGATAATTATGGTGAGAAATCAGAGTCTTCACATAGAGAAGTATCATTATTATTATTAATAATGTAAAACTAAAGGCAAACTAAGCAAATGTGTTATTTCAAACTGTAATTACAGCTGCTCTTGAGAACGATGTATTGCTTTAACCCTCCAGTCCAAGCCTTTTACATTTAAGCCTCATTTCCACTGAACAGTCCAGTCTGGTGCGGTATGGTCCGGTCCGGTTCGATCTAGTACTTGAAGCATTTCCATCATAAACCTTGAAGGAGAACTCAACTGTTTACCAAGAGGGTTTAATGCAAACTGTTAGAACAGATGTTTGCATTTGTTATACTTTACAGGAAGAAGACAATGTTACACTAACCCAATGCATTGTGGGAGATGTAGTGAAATGCAGTGGTGCTGATGCCGGACAGACTCACGTCCCTGAGCTTCATCTTTTTTTTCACTTTTTTTGCTACTAAGGGTGCACAGATTATCTGTGATCTGTAGGGATCACTGGCCCTGATTCTGCTGCTCAATTATTGTTCAAAAACCTGAGGTGATGCTCCTGTGTGTGGGAGGAGCTAATGTCAAAAGTGTTTCTCGCCCTCCAATGAAAGACACTGACGAATGTTGAGAGATCCAGTGCATTTATTTTGAAGAGCTCCACAAAGGCGTCTGTAAAATACTCAGTGTGAAACCTGGGCCTTTTTTGATGGAGAGCGGATATTCTGGCGATGCTAAATGGTTTTACATCAGTGAAAATAATAACTTCCTGCAGCACAGCTGACCAGCTCTCACACTGGTTGAAAAACCCGGTCTTATGTATGTGACCTAAACCAGCTGCTTCTGACGTGGAGACGAGTGGCTTCGCGTCGCAGTGCAACACTTTGCGTTAGTAACATGTTGCATACTGATGCATAACTGATGAAGCTGCTTTTCTTCATATCAGAATTAGCTGATTCGTGTACAGTCGGAGGTTTACAGTAGATCAGAGAGTGTGTTATTTGGTGACATGTCAAGACCTGTTGGCCCAACTCCAGACATGGAGTGTTCTGTTGACAGGAATGCTTCACAAACAGTGAGTGGTGAATACGTCTATAGCTGTTTTCCATCTTCATTAAGGTCCAGTCACAGTTCCATTCATCAGTGCACACATACAGTCACACACAGGCTTGCACACTTTCAACAATAGAACAGACAATGTTTGACAACACTTGAAGCTCCATTGTTGTAGTCAGCATAAAGATTTCTACTTGGCCTCTTTGTGACCCCCACAACGAAGGCATTAACATCACATTCTTCTGGCATCAGTTAGGACAGCTCAGTGTCCTGCTAGGACAGGCTTTCACATTCATGGCTTTTCGCTTTTGTAAATTGACTTTCCGGTTCTGTGAATGGCCGAGAACTGCGTAAAGATGTGTTTATGTCTGTGTGTGGAGAGCGTGCACGGCCAGCAAGAGCTGTTCATGGGTCAGGGCTGGTGGGGCATGGTTGCTCCACTTCTTCAAAGTGCCATACGAGTATGGAGCTATTAATGGGCAATGAATATTTGAAACCCAAATAAAACATCTGGGAAAAAAAAATTTTGGTGTTTGGCCAAAAAAAGGAGTAAAATGTCCAAAACCTTTTGCTATTCATAAACTTAATTACTGTCAGCTTCAAATGTTCAGTTTTGTAGGTTTCAAAACTCAAAATTTCAATTCAAAACTTTTTTTTCAGTTTCAAATCATTTTTTTAATTTTAATTCTTTTTTTTTCTGTTTTCGAATCTGAAAATTTTAGTTTCAAAACTTTTGGCCCGTTGTGGCGTGTTGGAGCGGGGCTAAGACGAAGGACCAATCAAAATCAATAAGGGTGTTAACTTCAGTCCCGGTGCATTCACTGACTCCTAGAACCGTGATAATTACAGTCAGAAAATGTCTGTTTAGTCTGTTCTATCATAGTCTGAAGTTGTCCCAAGACGGGAGTTTTATCGTGTACAAACCGCGTGTCCCAAACTCTGTTCTAGCCGTTCAAAGCGCCATCTTGTTGTGTAAGTTTTGAAACTGAAATGCTCAAACTCAAAAACAAAAAAAGAGTAGAAAGTGGAAAAAAGATTTTAAATTTTGAGTGTTGAAACCTAAACAACAGAACATTTGAAGCCAAAACTACGTTGTTTAAGAATGACAAAAAGTTTTGGACATTTTACTTTTTTTTGGAAAAGCACCAATATTTTTTTCAAAATGTTTTATTTGGGTTTCAAATATTTATGGCCCCAAAATAGCTCCCTATAAGAGTGGATGCATGAGTAATACGTTCAACCAGGTGCCTGTCGGTTTCTTCTGTACATTTTTTGGTGTACATGGACTATTTTCCTCTATTAGCCATATTAAATATAGATGCTGTCATTGTGAGCAAATCTGCGTGTGTTTGTTGGACCCTTTGACACATGACTGTTATCATGGCAGAAAACGCTGATCCTCTGCACACACACACACACACACCAAATGCTTACATAATGCATTGTTCACATGCAGCTTTACACACACACTCACACACACATGGACGTGCACGTCTCACGTTTACCTCTACACTCCCCCCGCTAATCTTCAAACTTCACGTCTGTTCCTGACACCCGTCACTGGTGGCTGTTCTGACTGCAATGCTGCGAATGAGTCAACCACAAACCTCTGCCTTTGGAACCAGTGTGAGCTCCTTAAAGTCTAACAGCCTCTTCATCCTAGTAAATACCCGGAGTGATTTTAATTATCGTCTGACAGATGGGGCTGATTACATGAAGTGAGGCAGCTGAAATCCAAACTGGTTGTTATCCTTTAAAAACATGTTTGTTTTTTTAAAGATGCAAATTGAGCCGTTAAAGATGAGGCTCAATAAATAATGAATCTCCTAGTTAATGAGTTTCATAATTAAAAGAGTCCTTTTGTCTTCTGTAAAGTGAAGCTGACTACACACTCACGCAGAGCAACGGTTATGTGGTGTTTGGCTTCACTTTGGATAAATGTTAAGGCGCCGTCCTCATTCAAGGTTACATTTTAAATGTTAGGCGCTTGTCTCAAGGTTTAATTCTCCTTTTAGAACTGCTGCCGTCTGCAGAGAAAGAGCCTGTTATCAGCACCTCTTAGCTGCGACTTGAAGCAGACTGAAGAAGAAAGGACAGAGGGAGATATAAAGCGCTGTTGAATAAAGCTGTTTTCCCTCCTTTTTCTTCTCTTCCTGGCTGAGCTCACAGATTGCAGCAAATGTTTCTGGTCTTTGGTGTTGACCCTGTGGACTGAACTATGAGATATCGTAAGCTCAAGGGGAAACAAAATTGAGCAATGTTTCAACGCACACTTGACATATTATCTCTGAGTGAAAATAGAGTCGTGATAAAAGAAGTTTCAGCAGTAAATGACACAAATGCTATACATCTTTTTCCTCCAGCATTTCCTCTGTGGTTTTCTATTGCTTTTTTTATGAAGAAATTAATAAAATTGGTTCAAAAACTTGATAAAAAATCTGAGATTATAGATTTTAAATATTAAAAAATTTCAAACTGGATATATGGCATTACCTGTGATACTGCAAGTATGAATGTTTGTCAGGAGTCAACGCTCCATTTCCCCCTTTGGTCATGGGCGGGAGCCATCGCCTAAGTACTGACTGCACTCAATCTGCTATCAACACCAGCGCACAGGCAAGGCAAGTTTATTTGTATAGCACATTTCATGTACAGAGACAATTCAAAGTGCTTTACATAAAACATTAAAAGAAACAATCAAAAGAAATAGTAAAAATGTGATCATTTAAATAAAATTAAAAGAAAGTAAAAAGATTTTAATTTAAAACAAGCATAGATAAACAGTGCGGACGTAAACTTTTGAATACATATTAATCAAATGCAGCTGAGAACAGGTGAGTCTTTAACCTGGATTTAAATACACTGAGTGTTTCATCTGATCTAAGGTTTTCTGGAAGTCTATTCCAGATCTGTGGAACATAGAAGCTGAATGCAGCTTCTCCATGTTTAGTTCTGACTCTAGGAACTGATAAAAGACCGGATCCTGATGACCGGAGAGGTCTGGCTGGTACATACTGGGTCAGGAGGTCAGTCATGTATTTTGGTGCTAAACCATTCAAAGCTTTATAAACCAGTAACAGAACTTTAAAGTCTATCCTCTGACAGACAGGTAACCAGTGTAAAGACCTCAGAACTGGACTGATGTGGTCTACTTTCTTGGTCCTTGTGAGAACCCGAGCAGCAGAGTTCTGAATAAGCTGCAGTTTCCTGATGGATTTTTTTGGTAGTCCTGTAAAAACACTGTTACAGTAATCAAGTCGACTAAAGATGAAAGCATGCACTAGTTTCTCCAGGTCCTGCTTAGACATCAGATCTTTAATCCTTGAGATATTTTTGAGATGATAATAGGCTGATTTAGTGACTGCCTTAATGTGTTTATCAAAATTTAGGTCTGTGTCTATCACTACACCCAAGTTTCTGGCCTGGTTGGTAGTTTTTAGTTGAATAGATTGAAGCTCTGTAGTGACGTCCAACCTTTTTTCTTTAGCCCCAAAGACAATAACCTCAGTTTTGTTTTTGTTTAATTGAAGTAAGTTGTGACACATCCAGTCATTAATGTCCTCAATGCATTTACCAAGAGCCTGTACAGGGCCTCGGTCTCCTGGTGTCAGTCTAATATATATCTGTGTGTCATCTGCATAGCTATGGTAACTAATGTTGTTGTTCTTTATAACCTGGGCCAGTGGGAGCATGTAGATGTTAAATAGAAGTGGTCCCAGGATGGAGCCTTGGGGCACTCCACATGTAATTTCTATTGGCTCAGAAGTGAAGTTACCAATTGACACAAAATATTTCCTGTTTTCTAAGTACGTTTTGAACCAGTTTAGTACTGGCCCAGTGAGACCCACCCAGTTTTCCAGTCGTCTGAGTAGTATTGCGTGGTCGACTGTATCAAACGCAGCACTGAGATCCAGTAAAACTAGCACTGACATATTTCCACTGTCTGTATTCAATCGTATGTCATTAGTCACTTTGGTCAGAGCCGTTTCAGTGCTGTGGTTCTGTCTGAAGCCGGACTGGAAGACATCATAGCAGTTGTTATTTATTAGGAATTCATTTAACTGATGGAAAACAGCTTTTTCAATGATCTTACTTAAAAATGGCAGGTTTGATATCGGTCTGTAGTTGTTCATTTGAGTTTTGTCTAGACTGTCCTTTTTTAGGAGAGGTTTGATTACAGCTGTTTTCAGTGGTTCTGGGAAAACACCAGATGTTAATGACAAGTTGACAATCTGGAGCAGGGCTGGTTCCAGGATCTTTGAAACTTTTTTGAAAAAGCTTGTGGGTAGAATATCCAGACAGCAGGAGGAGGAGTTCAGTTGACATAGAATGTCCTGCAGTTCTTTACTGTTTATGGGTTGAAACTGAGCCATTGGGTTTATACTGGTTTCTAGTGGATAGGGTTCATATCCTGAACTTGTAGTTGGTGAAACAATTGTTTGTCTAATGTTTATGATTTTGTCCCTGAAGAATTTGGCAAAGTCATTACAGGCTTTGGTGGAGTAAAGTTCTGGTGCCACTGACACAGGGGGTTTTGTCAACCTGTCGACTATATTAAATAAGGCCCGAGCATTATGGGAGTTTTTGGTAATAATTTCAGAAAAATAGGACTTTCTTGCATTGCTCAGTTGTAAATTATATAAGTGAAGTTTCTCTTTATAGATGTCATAATCTACCTGTAGTTTAGATTTTCTCCATCTGCGTTCAGATTTCCGACATTCTCTTTTTCCGTTCTTTACCAGAATGGAATTTCTCCATGGAGATTTTTTCCTACCAGAGATCACCTTCACCTTACTAGGAGCAATACTATCCATGATATTTGACATGTTGGAATTAAAGCTATTAACAAGTTCATTGACTGAATCCCCTGAGAGGGGAGGAGTCAGAGAGAAAATCTGATTGAACATCTCACTAGTATTTTCAGTTATATACCGTTTTGTGATCTCCTCCCTCAAAACATTTGTGTGTACTGGAATTGTGCTCTCACAGAAAACACAGCAGTGATCAGACAGACCTAAATCACATACAGTAACCTTAGAGATGTTCAGACCTTTGGAAATCAATAAATCAAGAATATTCCCTCTGTTGTGTGTGGGCTCTGTTACATGTTGAGTCAACCCGAAATTGTCCAGAGTGTTTATCAGGTCCTTAGTAGCTTTGTTCTCAAGATTTCCATAATGGATGTTAAAATCTCCAGCCATGATTATACAGTCAAAATCAAGACAAATTATAGACAGCAGTTCACTAAACTCAAGGTTAAATTCTGGACAGTATCCAGGGGGGCCATAGATATTTATAAATATGGTTTTGAGTGAGGCCTTCAGCTGTAGGGCTACATATTCAAAACATGGAAAGTTTCCAAAAGATAACTTTTTACACTGAAACATTTCATTGAACAAAACTGCAACCCCCCCGCCCTTTCTGCTTGTTCTTTCCTCACTGATAACACCATAGTTGGGAGGAGCTGACTCTGTGAGAACTGCTCCCCTACTATTCTCATCTAACCAGGTTTCAACTAAAAACATAAAATCAACTTTGTTCTCAGTGATAAAATCATTAATTAAAAATGTTTTTCCTGCTAAAGACCTGACATTTAAAAGTGCTAACTTGAGAGGTCTAGGAGTAATAATATTTTCATTTACCTTCTGTTTCTGGAAAGGCGCAGAGGAAATGTTTACCTCTTTTAAAGTCCTTTGTTTGCGTTTTGGGCAGATTACATTCCTCCTGTTGGTGACAAGTACAGAAACGGTGTGTGTTTCTAGAGAACAGGGTCCCAGGTTTTTCTGGAGAACATCATGAATGTTGGTATATCCACAGCCTGGACCCTCAACACATCAAACATCTGACTGCAGGGACAGGATATGATGTTGTACAGGAGAGGGTGGGGCTTTACGTCGACCCTTCGAACGTTCTGGTGACAGAGTTATGGGTGACAAAAATGGATTGGCCAGAGGGGTAGATCGAAGCCCAATCCCGACTCGCTCCATCATCTGCTCAGTGAATTTCAGGTGGGGTGAAGAGGGTGAAGAGGGGGAGGGGGAACCCTCAGGAGTTTGTTGGTTTGGTGGTGTTTGGGAGGGTCCACCTTCCTCGTTGTTTTTCCTCTTCCGGTGTTCGGAGGCAGGTTTCCCGTTTCTGATGTTTTCCTCCAGTGGGGGCAGCTCCGTTCCTCGTGTGGATCCAGTCTGTGTCTGGCCTTGACACTGAGATAAATTTATCTCAGTCTTGGCATGACGCAGGGAGTAGAAGAGATTGGAGGAGAACAGTTTAACTCCTGATTTGTTTAAACTGAATCCATTTTCTTTAAAAAGATGTTTGCGTTCCCAGAAAATGTGAAAGTTGTTGATGAAATTAATTCCTGTTTCACCACATGTCGTAGAAAGCCACCTGTTCAGTGCCAACAGCCTGCTGAATCGCTCTTCTCCTCCTCGAATAGTTGGAATGGGACCGCTGATAAAGACAGCTGCATTCATGGAGCTCACAGTTCTTATCAGTCCAGTGAAGTCTTGCTTTAAAACTTCAGATTTTTGCTTGGACACATCATTTGACCCTGTGTGTAGTACAATGTTTTGTACTGATGGATACTTTGCCACAGTTTGCAGAATTCTCTCCTTCATGTCACTGACCATGTCGTTTGGAAAGCACAGGACTTTAGTGTTCCTGCTGCAGAACCACTGAACATCTTTCACAGTGGAATCACCCACAATCAGAGTCTCAGGCCGAGCCTTCAGCTTTCTTTCTGGCCGTTTACCTTCTGATGGGTTACAGGTCCTCCTCGTGCTGCTTTCCAGTGGATGGTCGTCGGGTAATCCGGGGTCATCTGACAGTGGAGCAAATCTGTTTTGCAGGGTCACCGCTCCGTTCATGCTTGGCTTCTTTCCTTCTTTCCTCCGGTGTACGGGAGTAGATGAGGTCCTCTGTCTCGTAGGAAGAGAGGGCCATTCAGCCTCAGAGGCTTCAGCTCTCTGCGGGGGGTCGGTCCTCCCATGTCCTCCAATTCTCCAGCTGTTGGACTTATTCTTTGGCTTTGCTCCAAGATGGTTCCAGGGAGGATTATCTTTCGATTGTTTGTTATTGTCCACAGATGTTGTCTTTCTCTCCGTAGAATCTGTGCCATTTAGCTGCGTGTTAGCTCTCTCTTCTCTGCTGAGATGAGGTAGTGGCAAAGTTGTGTTGTTTCCATAGAGTCCATTTACCTCCACGTTCACTTCTATGTGGCGAACCTTAGTTTCCAGCGCTGTGATCTTCTCCAGAAGGTCTTGGTAATCCTTTGTGGAAAGGGAAGGCATCTTGCTGCTAGTTAGCCTTGTGTTAGCTGCTGCTCCGTATATCAGGCTTCAGCTGCGTGAAGGCCAAGTACACGTAGTGCTCAAGATAAAATGTTTTAAGAGGAATGCAGGAAAAAATCCTTTTGTTTAGAGTAAAAAAGAAAAAAATAAATCTGACCTGTTGGTTTAAAAGTATTCAAAAGTTATTTATTGCTGGTGTGATTAAAAAAGAAAAAAGGAAAATAATCAGCGAAAATTAAAAGCAGAAGGGGGAGCAAAGCAATGTGCGTCCGCACTCTAGCAAAGCAGGAAGCTTAGTGTTAGCTCAGTGTTGGATGCCTTCATACCTGGTTCTCATCAGTTCATCAGCCACAGGACATTTCAGCATCAATCAGACCACTCTCAGTGTGAAGTATTGCCTATGTCTTTCTGCCAGCATACCGAGTATTTACCTCTGATCTGATCACCTGTTACCTGACCCTGCTTTGCTCCTAACTGTGCCTCCTTGCCGCCTGCCCCGACCTTTTGCCGGGACATTTACTCAGATTTAGCTCCGTGGACTCTTAGTGTAGCCTGGCTGCTGTCTGCCTGTCTCTTTTCAATAAACCTGCTGCAACTGGAATCAGCTGTCTGCCCGCTTATGACAGTGCTGTAAGCCAAATGTGACTGCTGAAGATGCTAGTGATGGTAGCTAAGAAGGCTAAAGCTGACGGCAGAAAAGGTTGAAGCTAAATGCTTGCTAAAATACTAGCTAAATGCCAAATTACCGAAAAAAAGAAGAAAAAAAAAGGAAAAATGTCTAATTTTGCCAAAACAGTGAGCAAATTGTTAAACTATTAGCTGAACTCCAAATTAGCTTAAAAAAGAGACTGGAAACTTGTCTAAATTAGCCAAAACAGCTAGCACAATGCAAAAATAGCCAAACTCCAAATTAGGCTAAAAAAAAAAAACAAGAAAAATGTCTAAATCAGCCAAAAACAGCTAACATGTTGCTAAAATAAAAGCTAAACTTCAAATAACCCTGAAAAAAAAGAACCTGTAGTTGCTGAATATCTTAATGTGTCTAGCTGAAAGTATGTAGAAACTTACAAGTCTCAAAGTGCACAAAGTTTTTCAGCAATTTCTCATTCATCTCCTATTGGAGATCTGATGACGTTTTTTGTCATCAAAATATGACATATTTTATTCTTGGAAGTGATTGTGTTTTTACATGCACAAAAATGTACTAAAAGGCGCAGGAGAACCTTTATCGTGTGAAAGCTGAATAAGCAGCGTTTGGGTCACGGTTCAGGTTCTGATTGAATGTTTAGCATTGGAGGCTCTCCCTTTACACTGAGGTTGGGTTTGAGAAAGCAACGTTTGGAAGGGATGTTATTGCACCGTTACTGTGGTTTCTGGTTGGAAGTTATTGCTTTGATGAATAATCTTGGTTTAACTGTTTTACCTAAACAGTTTTGTGATGTTCTGAAGAAAACCACATCCCAGTCTAACTAAGCTGTCACAACAATTGGTTACTGAGATGTCAGCCAATTCTGAGTAAAAGATGGCTGCTGCTATGAGCCTTTAACTCCGGAGCACCAGTGTTTCTGTGCAGCTCGCTGCTTTTCTCCGTCACAGTCTACTGGAATGATCATGTTAATGGTTGAAAAGTTACAGTGCGTTAAAGATTTTGTGTTTAAGCGTCAGCGAAGACTCCTCAGCTGTTAAAGGGTTGTCTTGTTTTAAGGGGGTGCAGATTCAGACCGGATGAAAATGGGAACTGTGGACGTTTTCCTCTGTGTGGTGGAGTATCTTTTCTGGTGCAGCTCTGCTCTTCTGTTGATGCTGGTTTTTGGGAGTGCAGGACAGCAGCTCTGGTGAAAAGAACGCCATGCTGTGAAGCCCGTCTGCTGCCCCAGCTCAGGGACTGACGGGGGGGCTGAGCACACAGGGCGCAGGTCAGACTTCCCTCCTGTGATCCAGCATGTCTCAGTGCAGCCACCTGCCCGTCTGTCTGTCTGTCTGTATGTCTGTCAGCTGTGCAGCCTGTCCTGACGTGTGTCAGGCATTTAAATGCAGTTTGGTTGTTACAAACATATACATATATGTAAATGTATTGTATATTTGATTGATTTCTGGCAAATAAAAAAAAAAAAGAAAGAAAAAAAACTAAGGAAGAAATGATAATAATACACAGATTTATCAGTATTATTCTATAAATTGATTAGAAAAGAAATAAAAGGAAACAATGTTATTTTCTAGACCAGGGGTCTGCATTCTTTAATTCTAAAAGAGCCATATGATCCAGTTTCTTATGGACCAAAATCCAACGAGATCCGCAAAGTCCCCACCTAAAAAAAAGTACACTTTGAAAAATACACTTTATTTTTGACTCTGTGGCCATTGAGCCATTCATTTATAAAAGTAAGTTTCAAAATAATCTCTACAATTAAGTTATACTTTAATGAGTTAACTTCTTTAAATTTTGACAGCAGCTCATTCATGTTCCTTCTAAAAATGTTTGATAAGATCCTGCAGCTGATTTACTTAAACTAAAACTGCAAAAGTGTCCTTTCCATCATTGGGACTTTGGTGTTCCTTATTTTTTTCTTCCTTTTACTGTTGGATATAAACACAGCAACTTTGGTGTAGAATACAAATATTAAATATATAATGACTGTCAGACAGAGTTTGATTAAGAATTACATTTATAAATCTCAGCCCATATTTTCTTTCACTTGAAGACCCACTTCAATAAAAAAGATGTTTTTAGAGTTTTTAACAAGTTCTTATGACATTTTTCTGATGGCGGAGGACATATATGAAGAAAACAGAAGGAAATATGTAAAGAAAATTCAGCTTACAACTGCATTTCTGAGTTTGTTGTGAATCAGGAGCAGACAAACAATTGCTACTTGAAAAAAGATTGCATTTGTGATGTAGAAGATACGCTGGGCAGGGGTTCAGAGGCCACAAGCTCCCTGATCTGCTCAATTCTGATACATCCACTTGCAGAAAAATAGATCCACAAATGTCTTTGTTTTCCTTATCTTAAGAGGAATCTGGATCTAAACTGTACCGCTGGATCGCTCTGATTTTACTCACTTTTTTGTTGCACCAGTGATGTTGTTACTCTGCCTTACAGTCCCAGCCACAACTCAGAGGTGAATTTCTGATGAACTCCTGCTACTCTGCAGAAACTATGTCCTAGAAAACAACATTTTTTTTTCTTTGGCTAAAAACGGCCCAATCATAATTAAAGGGGCCATTTCATGATATTATTAATCCTTTCAGAGTACACTATATCCATATATATCATCATATATTACCTTCGGAACACTTAAAAACAAATTATTGATGAAATATTAGTTATTTTCGAGATTTTTTTCCTACCAAGAAGCAAAATGACTTGATTCCTGTGTATTGATGCCGCCCTTTTCTTGACGTCATCCTAGAGCTCTCAGCAGTGTGTCTTCAGCAGTTTCATTTTGAGCTGGATGTCAGCTTGTGTGAGGAAGTAAAGAGCTTTGTGGATTTATAATCCGCTGCTGCGGTCAAATGAGCCGCCATTTGCATCTCCATGCTCACATCAAGAAGCTCCGTGGAGTCTGGTGGAGTTTTTCCAGTGCTCTCTCGATGTAAGCAAGGTTCATAAATGCAAACTGAGTTTATGTGCAACAGTTTGACTGACAGCAATTTAAAAAGAGAACTACTTGGAAATGCAAAAACAAAATGTTTTTATTACATTTGCTCTCTTTGATGAGACAAATGTCCCGTATACATGTTAAAAACTCAAAAAACAGGATTTTCATCAGAGGGGGACTTTAAAGGGTTTATACTAGGGGTGGGAAAGGTAAAGCCTGGGGGTCACATGCACCCCGTTAAACTATTTAGTTTGGCCTGCCAAACTGTTGTTATTTTGCAGACATTTATTCTGCATTCATGTAGTACATGTAGATTTGTTGATTTTCTGATGTTAATGTGTGTTTTCTGAGTTGGAAAATATTTTTTCTGATCATTTCAACACCACATGAATGCAGTTTTTCCTCTAAGTTTGGGATTTTCTCTGGGCATCAACCCTTCAGTGCCATTCGCACTAATAGGAAAGCAAAAGTCACAGTTTTGAAATAAAAACTCCAAAATGTTCTCTGTAAATACTATATATTATTTTAAATTAAAATCAAGAGTGTGTGTTATTTCTGCTTCTTATGAGGTGGATTAACTAACCACACCTCAAATCTTCTCCTGGTCTGGCCCTTCTGACAAGCTTTAGAACCCTATGTGACTCGCGGGTCAAAAAGTTTGCCCACCCATGAAAATTCTACTTTTTGAGGTTTTAAATGCATTGCAGTGTTCATTCCTCTCTACAAAGAACTCCAAAGCTGTATTTTGATCCGTTCACACATTTCAGAGTAATCCAAAAACCTGCGCTCTGAGTACCAGCCCCTCCCATACCCATGGAACTGAGCCGGTTCCCACATTTGAATGTTGTTTGTTTTCATGGATGAACCTCAGACACGCTACCGGGGGCGGCTCTAGGATGACGTCATGAAATGGGCGCCACCCACAAGGAGCAAAAGGCGGAGCCTCAGAGACCGAAAATAGCAAAGAAGTTGACTTTGTGAATGACGTTTATTTGTTACTTCTTAAGTTGTTTTTGTATTTGACAATCAGAGTACTGTGGTTTTGTTTGTTTAAGAAAGTACTGTTCAAGGATTTCATTGTTCTTCCTCTATAGGGCTGGGAAAACACAGAGAATTTGTTTTTATTTTTCATATGCAAGGTCTTAAAAAGTCTTAAATTTAACTTGAGGAAAGGTGAAGGAACCCTGGATAAATTGGTCTGTCATATTCCGTCTCCTTGTCCGTGTCTGTCTCCATCTATTCCATTTTCCAGTTGCCAGCTTCCCAACAGGATCTGATGTGATGCCTGTTAACCCAGCAACGGCTCGCTGTGACCCCTGTTCCCTCAGCTTAGCTGCATGCAGTTTTCTGTGGGCTGTTGTCTTCTTTAGATTTGGTGTGTAACTGTGGCTGTCAATAACTGTTTCCTGGTATCATTATTTTGTCATGTTTCTTAGTATCCAGTGCTGAGAAGTTAATTGTTCTTGAAGCTCCTGAACAGTGTTTAGCCCTGAGGTTTTGAACTTTACTTGAAACGTTTAAATCAGGGCAGTAAGGCAGTTCATGTGATGTGTTGTCTGACCTCCGTGAGTTGTTTCTCCATTTGGACAGTCGCTCAGCCTTCCCTGCTGGAGAATCCTTGCTTCAGGCCCGCCAGAGGCTTCTGTTATCATTTGGCATCAGCCTCTTACCTGGACTGAGCTCTTAATTCACCCTGCTGGTGGCCAAGAGTAATGAGATCAAGCTTAAACCAGTAATAGTGCATCTTCTGAATGCTTTAGGTGTAAGTTTGTGTTGTGTGTGCAGGTTGGCAGCAACTCTTTTGTGTTCTAATGGGAGGGTTAGAACTGTACGGTTGGATGGAAACAATATTGATCCCCGTTTTTGTTGCCCCGCTAATGTTGGGTTGGGGGTGGGAGGGGCTGTAAGCTAGTAGGAGAAAGTTCAATTCAATTTTCAATTAATTTTATTTATATGGCTCAAAATCACAAAGAACATTTGCCTCATTGGGCTTCATGGAGGTAGAGTGTAAAGAGTGTAAACAGAGATCTCTCAGCAACAGGGACGGGGGGGTGCATCAACAGTCTGGCCAACAAGTGACTTTCTGATGAACTCCTGCCGCTCTGCCGAAGCTATTTCCTAGAAAACAACACGTGTTTTTGGATCAAAAGATGATCAGAGAGGAACTTATGGACAATTTTTCTCTTGGAATCTTAGTTTTGGAAAAAGACAGAAACAAAAAGGAGTAAGGAAGGCGATATGAGGTAAGATAACTGTCAACTTCTCCTTGTTTTAAATACCAAAGTCCCTGTGTTAACATACTGTCAAAAACACATCACGGGATTACAGGCATATACATGGAGTGCTGACACATGATTCAGCTGAGTGAGCATGCGCGTTGAAGCTCATTTATTAAACTCGGATAGAATTACACTTTTTAGAATGTTTTTGATCCCCTGGCAGGGAAGTTATCTTGTATCAAAGTTCTGCTAAACAGAAAAAAGATATCTATCAACACTGATGTCCTGTCACATTATTTTGTTGTACGATAAGATCTGATTGTGTAAACAATGCTCCAGACCTGGAGGAGAAAGAAAGAGCATCAGACGTCCCTCATATTAGGTGGAGAATGATGAAATAGGGGGGATCCCCACTTATATCCCCACCCACCAAAATATATCAGTCCAAAGGCTGCAGTGCACTCGTTCCAGCCACTGGTTTTGTCCAGTTGTACCCTCGCCTTAGCCCAGCAGCACTGTGACCCTGAAAGGGTTAGCGGGGTATGAAAATGGATAAGTAGGCTAACTGGCAGCCGACCGTGGCAAAAGGTAAAAAGAAAAATCAGAAATAGACAGAAAGTTGGTTATTCTGATCCGGTGAGCCTACTCTAGCTCCGAGTTAGCTTAACTGTTTTTGGTTCATTGTCCTGTTATTATCGGACACTTTTTTACTCCTAATGAGTAGAGTGGCTCGTCCTCTTCTACATTTTGGGTTGTTTTCCGTCACTTCTGAGTCTGAAACTATCTGCTGCTGCATTGTTTACACGATCAGATGATTTGTCACATTCAATTTTCAACAGAGCTGCGGCTATCAAGAGAATTTTACCGTTACTGGATCAAGAACATTCTAAAAAGTTCTATTTTATCTTAGTTTAATAAATAAACCTCAACACACATGCACAATTTCAACAATCAGTGTTTCAGGACTCAATGTATATTGTGACCCTGTGACAAATTTTTGACCGTTTGTTAACAGGACGTATTTAAAACAAAGAGAAATCGTATTCAAAACAGACATGTTAAATGTAAAACTAAATGTTGTATCCTATTTTTCTGCAAAGAATTATTTTTGTGCTTAACTTTTTTTTTTATGAATACGTCTCTTGATTCTTTAACATAATGGACTATCTGCTTTCATGCCCTGAACAGTCAATTCTCTGTGTGGTAAAAGCCTGGATGTGCTGTTTAAAGACTTCTGCTCTCACGTGTCAGTATCCAACCTGATGCTTACATCTCCCTCTTGACAGGCCTCACAATCAGTTCATGAAAAATTAAGTGGCTGTACTTTAAGTGTCAGCCACTTGAAGCCCAGACGTCTCAGCTGTCAGTCAGCGCGGGGTAGTCAGTGGGAAGTGTTTGAAGGAGCTGTTATCATGCCTGTCTGGCCTCCATCCGCATCTAATCCAATATGCTGCTGTTTGCAACACACAGTCCAGCTCAGCCCGACTTACCTGGAAGTTTTTAAATATTCTCCAGTGCAACATGAATGAGTGTAACAATATATATTAAAAAATCTTTTGGAGTTTTGGGTGCGTTAGGAATCATGTGCATCTTCACGTATCCATCCATCCATCCACTGCTCACCCCTGACATTCCTCCTTCTGAAACCTTCTCTTTTATAAATACATCCTTTACCCATCAAGAACATGCTGAGTTTCTGACTAATAATACTAAGTATGAAACGCCTCAAATACTGTATTGCTTAACAAAATTCCATCCATCCATCTTCTTAACCGCTATATCCCTTTGGGGTCACAGAATTACCAGAATCTGTCCCAGATACTGTTGGGCAAATGTGGGTTACACCCTGAACAGGGCAACACAATCACTGCAACAGACACTCACACACTCACACCAAGGGACACTGATGCTGTGTTCACACCGAACGTGATACATGTCACAAATTCAGATGGCCCGCCCCTCTTTCCCCATGCAGCAAATTCACTGTTTACTGCCTGTCAAAACATTTTTATAAGCTTGATGGTGCGGCCGTGTGTGGGAGGAGCTTCCAGCTAATCGCTACATGGAGCATTGTCTGTGGATATCTTACTTCGAGTGTATGGAAGACATGGATGATGTTGAGAGATCGGATTTATTTATTTTAAAGAGTTCTTAAAAGCATTGGTTACATGTCTCCATCACTAGATTTATGTGATCATTCCCCGGTACTAGGGGTTTCTATCTCACTCCAGGGGCTGTGTTTTCCATGACAGCGACTTCCGTGGAGTTTCTGTGTTTAAGTTTGAAGGCTTAATGTCTCGCATCAACCTGAGAGGGGAAAAACAAAAACAAAAAAAATAGGGGACCTTTTTTGTTGTTTGTTTTATTGTCTTGATAAAATATAGTAGAAATATCACATGGTACTGGAGGTCCAAACTAGCAGCTCCCGCACCCCACAGCTGGCGTATCCGCTTACTCCCGGGAGGCTGGCTGTCTCCAGAGAGGTGCCGTGCAGCCTATGCTTAGCAATAATTCAGTCAAAGCAATTAGTATTTTTGATTGATATAAAATACTTTAGGTAAAGTGTTTACGTTTACTTTACCATCTTCTCGTTAAAATTGCCATAGAGAAATAAACAGAAAGGTTCCAGATGGTTTGTGATTTATTTGATTCTTGCAGGATTAGGGAAAGTGAAAAAAATGACCTAAATTTTTATAAACTCAGGGAAATATTCATTCATTTGATATTGCGGAAGCTTTATCTGCTTCTGTCTCTCTGGTCAAACCAGTGCAGCACAGAAGCAGACTGCCCTCATGCTCTGCTTCAGTAGACTTCATCATTCATTCATAAAGGAACCTCTCTGTCAGGTTTAATAACAAACAGCATTAGAGCATATACATTATCAATCACTTTTGTTTCTGTTATTTTCTTTTTTCTATTTTCTATTTCTATTAACTACTGTTAATGTAGCCATAAGGAGACCCAAGACAAGGTTTGATTGTGACACTCGCCTGGATAAATACAGAGTTGTGTCAGGAAGGGCATCCAATGTAAAATCTTTGCCAAACCATAAATGTATATCAGGCCCATGTCCATACCGGATCGCTCTAGTTCTCGAGAGCAAGGACCGGACTCCGCACCACCGAGATCTGGCCCCCCCCAGGCTCCGATGTAGATTGATCCCCTGCTAGATCTTAAGTCTCGGGGATCCCACTCCCGGCGTGGGGAGGAGACTGCCGGGCCCAGGAGACCGGCACCCAAGAGACTAGACCACCAGGCTGAGGTTCCCCGCCCCCCCCGCCAGGGATGGGGTAGGGGACAGAAGGTCGAAGGTCCCACCTTCCTTGTGTGATGCGTGCGTGTTTGCTTGTTAGAGTGTATATTTGTGGTGTTAGAGGTGTGTGTACTAAAGGGTGCAGTTAAAGTTGGTGAGAAGGCCTTAACAGGGCATCTCCTGATTTCTCGCAGAGATGCCCCGTCACCCTCCCACCAGCGGCCCTACATGTCTATGGTGCGGTTAAAATTGGCGGAAAGGGCACTGAGAGGACATCGACTGTTTGCTGGCAGTGATGTCCAAGCACCCCCCCACCAAGGGTCCTAAATGTCTAAGGTGCACATAAAATTGAGGGGAGGAGCAAATCCATGCAGCGGAGGGGGGCCACTGGCAGGTAGTCCACCCCCCGCAGCGCACTGCAATACAGACACCCTCCCCTTCTCCCTATTGCATGTTTATATGAGGAAGG
>NC_050525.1:2007277-2015127 GCF_002922805.2 Oryzias melastigma | reverse complement strand
CACCAGGAGGCCCCGGCCACCACCCGACAGCCCCAGCAGACAATCAAGGCGCAGCAAAAACCAATTTCTGTAGATTTCAGCCTTCAGTTTTGAATGCTCAGCCTTTTTCAAATGAGGGAAAAGTGTACAAAATATTAGGTCAATTTTGGGACAGGCTGTAAAACATATTCATCATCCTTTGGTGTGATGTTCTTTTAGAGGTAGATAGCTGTCGCCACTTGAATTATTTAATTTTTGTTCTGTTGTTTACAACAATTCTGCACTAAGTAGTGGCACTGCTGATCATGTTTACTATTGTTAACGTTAAATTTGACAGATAATTCCAATTTGGTTGTTGTCAATGCTTGTCGAAGACACAGTATTACTGATTTCAGTAATGTTGCACAAAATTGTTTATAATTTGTTGCGCAAAATAAGAAAAGTTGTTTATTAAAGTTGTTTATTATGATTGTGTTAAAGCTAAAAAAGATAAATGGGGATATATTTTCCCAAAAAATATGTTCTTCTATATAATGTTGGTTATTAGAGAGAATTTTTTTACCAATTATCGCAGTATCGCGATATTATCAATCTTGTGAGCCATGTATCGCGTATCGTATCGTGAGGTACCCAGTGATTCCCAGCCCTAGTTTAGAGGGTACACCAGATAAATGGATGATCAAAAGTCCCGCTTGTGTTCTTCTAAAACTAGAGCCCCAAAGGTTTGCATTGTTTTTTTTCCCAACCCTGACCTTGTTTTCCTATTTCTGGTGAATTTTTCCTGTAATTTCTCCTTTTATTTAGTCCATGGGTGGTTTCATTAACCATAGCTTAGTGAAACTGAGTGCAGTAATGGGTCACCATGATGAAAGGCTGGTACTGTGCTGCGTCAGATAAGAGTCTCTTTATAATGTATAATTGAAACATAACCTCCAAACTAATTATGCCTTATGTCTTTTTTTATCATAACCTATTATGTACAGAGCTACAGGGAAATGACTGCTACTTTGAAATGCCACACATTATAATGATACTGCTTAGTATTGGGCATATTAGGTTTAAAACATTTTTCTTTTAAAACCCCCTAAATGTCAGCAGATGGGAAATTACTGATAACATATACCATAAAGCTTTTATTGCAAAATCTCCTGAACTGCTGATTCCATTTTGATCTGGAGCTACTTGACTCTTAACTGTCTGTTCCTGGGACTGTTACACTCCTGGTGCATTGGTGTAAGAAGAAGCTGCTCCATAAATGATGCATACATATTAATATCATGTGATTCTAGCTTCAATGTCCTGTTTAAATATGCATCAAATCTAAGTAGAGTCTGCAGACACTTCCTGCAGCAGAAACTTGGATCCTGTCCCTTTTCTTTCTGTCGACTTTATGAACCAAAGCAGCAAAGCTGCAGTGTTGTGAGCGTGACGATCCAAAGAGGCTAATAGTATTCATTCTAACTTTACTGCATTATTTACAGATGAGAAACAAACGTATTGTGATTAACACCCTTGAAGCTAATACTTGAATTAATACGTTTTTTTTTATTTGAATAGAATGACATTAAAAAACAAAATTTGTTCACAACAAAACCTCACCTAAAAAATACTTACACTTTGTTTCACTAACTGAGTTAATTTTGAGTTTAAGTCCTAATTCTTACAGAGCCCACTTACTCTGTTACCTGTGATTTATCCCTCCATTTTTGTGAAAATTGTTAGCATGGTCATGAATGTAGACGTGGTAGACAGGCGTGCAAAATGACCTGCTTTTTATATACCCCCGAGCTACCGGGCGGCTGGTGGCTATTAACAGACGGCTGCCCTCCGGAGACGTTTACACATCGTCCGGTCAGCTACTGCACCCGCTGGCTGTAGCGGCTGCCACCGACCTGTGGCTGCCCATCTGTTGCTGAATTATGTGATGGTGTCATCTCCGCTCATCACTGGACTGCCACCCGGCAACCTCGAAATGTGCACAGGCGGCCACTGATGTACAGAAAAATCCTTTGGTTAAAATAAAATGTTAACTACTTCTTAAGGCTTTGGCAGCCGCTGTGTGGCATGTAAAAATGTGACTGCCACCGTCTGATTACAAATGCCGCCGTGCAGCCATCTACTGAATTTGTCTGAAAACTTGCATTTAGGTCTCTGTGTTTAGGTGGTATTTTGGGAAATGGAATCGTAGTCTTAGTCCCAACTGCCCATATGGTTAGATACAAGCTGTCTGGAGGTCAAAAGTGGGCAAATCTGTATGGGGCCCACAGAAAATATCAAAGTTTGACATCCTACGGGCAGCTAGTATCACCTACACACCTGTGCATACAGCCTTTGCATGCAGCTAGTAAGGAGCCAGTCCACACACCATACCTACACCTATAGTCCGTCGTAAGGACACCAGTCCAAAGCATCTCCTGTGTGTGACAAGTGTGTAACTCGCATTATCCTTATAGATACTTCACAATACACTTGCCACACAAACAACAATGGTATGTTGCATTTTCACAACGTACCTTAAAGTGGCCACACAAGTTTTAAAATCCCCCTATGAATTATTTTTATTTAAAAATAAAGGGTTTTAACTGTGATTATGGAGTTTTAAACCTAAATCTCAAAACCTAAATGTCTTAAAAAGCCCTTTTCAAAATCTCCTCTGAGGGGGCGTGGCTTTTCTCTCTGTCTTGGACCCCCCCTGTCTGACTGTGGTAGCTCTGTGTCTTGCTAGCGTAAATCATCACCGCTCCTACATAAAAACGTCTAGCAGTATTGTTTTGATCCGGATGTCAGCTCGGATGAGGAAGTGAAGAGTTTTGTGGATCGAACTTTCATTGATTTACAATCCTTTCCAACTGCGGTCAAATGAGCCGCCGTTCACATTTCCGTGGTCACATCAAGAAGCTCCGTGGAGTCTGGTGGAGATTTTCCAGCGTTCTCAGTCCTGCTACCGTAAGTATTGGATGAAACTCACACCAAAAATCCAGTGATGCTGATTTGACCACAGAAATGTGAACGGCGGCTCATTTGACTGCAGTCAATGTGAAGATACCATCTTCTCTTCTCCAGAACCTGAACTAGACACTAGGAACAGATGAGGGTTTAGTGCATGTGCAGCAGAGCTGTTGATGGAAAGAAGATCATTCATTCAAACAGAGTCTGTCCAAGACAGTTTGATTGATTTAAAAGGAGAAATACTCAGAAATGTAAAAACTAAATGATTTCTTATTACAATTGTTCTCTTTCAGAAGAAAAACACACAGACATGTTAGAAACTCTAAAAAATGATTATCATTGGGGGGGGGGGGACTTTAATACAACCGCAATGCACAACTGCACCACTCTAAGATGGGGCCAACCTTCTCTACAACCGCCACGAACCCAGACAACCCCAAAACTGGCAGTTCCCTTATGAGTCTGCTCCCATACGGGTGCATGTGATTGCGGCATTCTGCAGCAGGTAAGGGGAGGTGACTAGAGTGGCTGATTTTTTTATTTTTACATTTGGTCACTTAAAAGTGATCAGACAATCTATGGTTTGAGCCTTTTTGGAAGTTTATATATTTTTAAATAATATTATAGTCAAACTAACAAATAGACTTAATTTTGTTTGTGCTTGTGCACATGTAGCAACAAGGATCCACTTGGTCAACATGAACTCTAAAAAGTGTGATTGGGACTGTGCTAATGTTTGTTCGGTACAGTTTTTTGGAACATCAAAACATAAACAATAAAATAATACAAATTCTTGTTTATGATCTGTCGGAAGGAACATTGTTTCCACATTTCATAAGAATCTTCTCTGGACTTTCATATGACTGGATAAAAACTCTCATACTTATGATTTAACAAAATCTAATTTTACTCCTGAACTGCTGTCAGTGCACAAATAGAATTGTTTATTCACGCATGCTGTATGAATAATAAATGGATGCAGAGACAGCAAACATCTCTAGAAGACAGTTGTCTGGTTCTTTCATTTTGCCTGCAGCTTCTGCTTTAAATTGAGCTATCAACTGTTGACCCCTAGCTGGGAATAACAAGCGGTCAGAGTTACATCCTGTATTCAGTCTGTGTGCTGAACCCTGAGAATGGAAACCAACTGATGAGGTGAAGGAGAACATGGTTAACACTGACTACAGGTGCATTCACACTGAACGCGATCCGTGCAGCGGTGGGAGCCAGTTTCAATGTTAAGTCAATGGTACAGACGCCAAATGAGGCAATCTGTAGTCCCGCAGCGCGATGTAAGCGACCGACGCAGCGCGAAGGTCTGTAAGCAGCTCGATTTGAGTGACGAGGTGCAAATCGGGCAGCACAGCCAAAATTTAAATATCTGAAGTTTGACAGATCGCTGGTTTGCATCTGCCAATCAGGAACGTTTTCAGTGGTTCTCACTCCCTCGATACGCCAGCAGACAGAGAGCCACTGCGCGGTGCAGAGGCTGCCGGCTCAGGCCTCATCCAGAGATTGAAAAAAAGGTAAATACAAGACAGAAAACCTTCAGTCTCAGCCACAGAGACACAGAAACACAGTGGAAGCAGCTGTCATACAGACATAGCCCCCTGTACTGGGAAAATCTTTAATAATAATCATATAAACCCAAACATGGAGACATGATTACTGATGTTTTTGCAAAGCTATATTAAACCTGATTTATTTCTCAACATCATCTGTGTCTTCTATACATTCCATATGAGATATCCACAGATGCCGTTCCTCATAGCATCATCCTAAATCATTAGCTGGTAGCTCCTCCCACATGTGGCCGCAGGGTCAAGCTCAGGAACATGTTTTTGACAGGCGGCGAGCAGCGAAGTCATTGCGTGACAAAAGAGGGGCGGGGCACACAAATTTGTCACATGAATCGCGTGTGAAGGCACCGTTAGTCGTTGGCTGTACTGTGGCATGGGATATTCCACATCCCATCACCCATTTATTTACAGTCTTTCTCTGTAGCTTACAGCCGCTCACACTCCCAACCTAACATTACAGGCCAACAAAAGCAGCAAACAGTGTCATTGCTATCCAGCCGTACAGTTTGATCCAGATTCCAGCTCAGATGAGGAAAACAAAGACGTTCATTGATCTATTTTTATGAACATTTTTTTAAAATGGCATTTTTTTTTTGTCTTTTCCTGATCCACAACAATTTGAATAAAGGTACCTCAGAGATACAATTTTAAGCTGAATTTTCCTTTTAGATGTCTTCCATCATGAGAAAATGCCTCCAGAACATGTTAATAACCCTATTTTCATTGGAGTGGATCTTTAAAGACTTAACGAGTGATGAGTGCTGCTGGAGAAAGAAAGTAATGGAAAACATGTTGACTTTTGCACTGAACAATCGGACAATGGTTTTATGTTATGTCCAAAGACTGTTGCAGATGACAGATGAACAAACACAAGGGAAATTGTGGTGACTGCCATAATATCACATATTTATGTTCAGAGAAGTTCTCTTTGATTTCCCTCAAAATCTGAAAAATGAATGACTTCATCAAAATGAGAGGATTCTCCTTGTAAACCATTGCAACTATTGTGCAAAAATGTCACAGGAATGTGTAAAATCTGCACGTTGTTCTGACATGTTGGCTCATTTCCATCTTGAGAAATGACCGTGGCTGGCGCCATGGCAACAGCTGCTTGCTAAAGAGTGAAAGTAACAGACATGGCCTTTTGTTTTTTTGGGGTACAGTGGAATTGAAAAAGCTGTTATTAAAAATTGGAGTTGAGCTGGACTCAAGAGTCTGACATTTCCCAGATAGCATCAGATCTCATTGTCTCTGTTTTATTGTATACGTTTCACTCTAAATGCAAACATCCTGCAGCCATTTCTTATTGTCAGGATTTTTTTTCAGTTTATTAGATTTTCACAGATTCCCCTATGAACTGTGCCCTCACTTGGATCTTGACAAATCTCTAGTGAAGGCAGGATGGGAGTTATTTTAGCCTGACCTGCAGCTTAACCCATGCCCCTTCTGCTTTTCACCACTCTAAAGCGCAGTTATCACATCTGCCTGCAGCCCCTCTGTACCGAGTAGCTGCAGAGTTTCAGGGCGTCAGACACGACATTGATCCGTTAACCTCAGACTACGTCTAAATGTATAGCTGTTGTGTACAGTCAGAAAATGTAGATTTTCCCCGAAAAAAAGGAAGCGCACAAACACCACAGGCTCTCCACAGCCGATCAATGAGACACTCAGCCACTGAAGGAGCGCTGAAGTGTTGTCCGGAGGGAAATGTTTGCTTCAGAAAAGTTTCATTTACAGCAAATTCCTACTCATGTACGGGAAAGTGTTAGGGGAAGCAGTGAGGCCTGTTTACTGTCAGATATGCCCCGGATAAGCAGATGGAGAGTTTCTCATGGAAACCCACAGGGAGGACAGTCACCACCACCCCCATCCTCCTGACGTGCCAGCTCGTTGCCACCGCAGGCTGATGAGGTGGCAGTCTCATCCTGGTTTTCCTGTCACCCCGAACAGGAATAGAGAAGGAGCCATCTGTGATTTCCTCAGACTTTCTGAGCATCTCCTGCCACTGGCGGAGGAGAACGAGCAGCAGAAAATCTTAATTAAAGTGTTCATTTATCTCCACTAAAGCAACAAAAAAACAACAATTCATATCCAACCTTTATGATATTCTTAGCTTTGTGTGAAGAACATTTACATTTGTTTGTTACATATATATATATAGTGTGTTTAAAACCTAAACTCATCTCAAAAATGTTACACAGAGGTTTCTTAGAAAAAAACAGACTTTAAAATCATTGGAAAATGCTGTAAACGTAAAGAGGAAGTTTGCTATTGATTAGATGGAGAAAATATATTTGAAAGGCTGAAAAAAATGGGGTCAAAGAATGACTACTTTAATTTAAATCTGCTAAACACATGTTGGTCGAATTAAATCTAATTTTCTCTATCTAAATGTGCAGAGAATTGCAGTATATATTTCAATATATATATATATAAATTCGAATTGATTTTGGCATTGATTTTTCCCTGATTGGATAAATGAACAAACAGATATTTTAAATGTTCTGAAAGGTCTTAAAATGAACCTGGAGAAACCGTTGTAAACCCAGATTCACCACATGGATGTTGATCCGTTCTAATGTCCTTCCCTTTCTGATGAGATTGATTTTATTTAAAAAGTATCATTTAAGTAACATCCTCAGCTAAAGGGGTTCAGGCTGCAGGTGGGGGGCTATCCTAAACCTGCTCTTAAAAGAGAGCAAAGCTTCCATTTGACTTGTGGGACGTTCTGTGGAGGCAGGGTTTTTGAGCTGCTGGCGCCCTCTGCTGGTTGCTATGGAGAATGCCGTATACTTCATGGAGAATTCTCAAAGAATTGTCTTTGAGAGCAGGGTTAGCTGTAAAACAAAAAGTGCAGTAGCTCACATGGAACAGGATTGGAGGCCCCTGGCTTAAAGGATAAAAGTGTTTTATTTTAAATGACTGTTAGAATTCAAATGGACGTGAGAACCAGAAGGACTTGTTGGTTATTGTGCTTTGATGTGTTTAAAATGATGCATGGGCTCTTAGGTTGGATGATAGAAGACTGTCTGTTTATGTGTCGATTAGTACCATCTTAGCGCAAAAGGTGAGCTTTAGACCGACCAAACAACACTGCTAATGGCGTGTAGCTCTGGACCTTTTGACGGTGCTTTAGATTACCCCCCAGGCAAAGGTTAACCTTGATTCAAGTGTTTCTGCTGCCTTCCTGGCTCTTTGACCTCTATTAAAAGCCAGATTGAAAATGGCGGCTTTGATGCCTTCACCCTGCCCACGCTGCCTCTCTGACTCGCCTGCAGCTCTCTAGCACTTTCCCGAGCCAGAACGCCACAGCCCTGTGGTTGAAAGAAGGAAGGAGGCCGG
>NC_050525.1:2002140-2007221 GCF_002922805.2 Oryzias melastigma | reverse complement strand
GGTTACAATCAATAATTTGTGCTCTCTGCCGCTCACAGAGAGATGCACACAAAACTCCTCCAAGCCACAGATACAGCTGTTACAGAGTAGTTAGGGGGAAGGCGATGGAGTTTTTTCTTGCTTGAACATTTTATGAATCATAGTGATAGATGTCCTGCTGGTAAACAAATGAATATATCAAAAACTTTTTCTTCAGGTAGCTGATTACAGTTTTCTGACATGCAGATAAAGGCAGTGAAAGATTGGCACAACAGTTGCATAGCAACTCAGAAAAGATGGGAAAACAATGAAAACACAAGCACTTAAATATTCAGTCAAACAAATGTTAAAGTCATAGCCTGAAGGAAATATTAAGATTTTTTCTTTGGTCTAAGTTGAACTTGTTGACAGCCATTTTGAAATCTGCAGACTAAATGGAGGAGGAAGAGGAGGAGGAAATGTTGGTCTTTAGATTGGCTTAGAGACACAATTTGTTAAACTACTCCTGAACTAGAGGCCGAACCTGAATTCTTCTCACTACCCCTACATTAACCCTCCAAACGAAGAGATATGGGAAAATAGTGTCTTAAATCCAGAAAGTATTTGTGGAAAATTACCATTTGCCAGAGGGAACCTTCCAGGAACTGGAAATTCCTGGTTTGAACTCCCAAACTCACAGGAGGCCATTCAGTTCCCTTTAAGCTCTTCTTCCATCAGTGCTGTACATTTTGTGAACAATAAGTCAGCTTCTGCTTATTCTGACTACAGTCAAACTAAGGAATGCTAGAAGCCACCTGTTAGTTTATACTGTCCAGTGACTCTTCATCATTTTTATTAACCCTTTAACACAGGAGCTCCAGTGTTCATGTTCTGAGATTTGCTGTATTTTTGTAATTGTTTGCACAATCAACATCATTCCAGTAGATTATGAAGGAGAAAAGCGGCGTAATTACATTGGTCATGGTAATGGTTGAAAGGTTACAATACGTAAAAGATTTTGTGTTTAAGCATCACCGGCTCAGGTGTTAAAGAGTTAAACTATTAAATTTCTCCAAGATACTGTATTTGGGTTATTTTAGCCAAAAGTTATAACTTAACATTAAAATACTTTTTAAATCTACAGTATCTGCCTGTAATCCATCTCTAAAGGGAATAAGTATCACCAGTTAATTTGAAAAACTAAAATGAACTTTTCACATTCTAACACTGAGCCGCTCCTGCATTTGTATCGAATCATGTTTAAACAAAGTAAGAAACTAAAAGCTGAGCTGACTGCTTACCTGGTCAGGGTGTACCCCGCCTTCACTCAACAGTAGCTGGGATAGGCTCCAGCAGCCATGTGATTCATGGATGTTCCAAACTTGCTGAAAGGGGGATGCAAGGTGGTTCTGTCAACTCAATTTCTAGGAGGGAGATGTTTGTGATGTCCGTGTGATCAGCATGCAGCTGCACTGAGAGTGTTTAGGCCGATTAGCAGTTTAGCTAAAATTTCAGCTACATGCTAGCTGTTTTGGCTAATTTAGCCTTTTTTAAGTTATTTAGGCTAATTTGGAGTTTAGCTAATATTTCAGCTACACGCTAGCTGTTTTGGCTAATTTAGCCTCTTTTAAGTTATTTAGGCTAATTTGGAGTTTAGCTAATATTTTAGCTTTATGCTAGCTGTTTTGGCTAAATTACACATTTTACCAATTTTGTGGGCTAATTTGGCATCTCAGCTACATGCTATCTGTTTTGGCTAATTTTGGCTTTTTCTCCATTTTTAGGCTAGTTTGGAGTTTAGCTAATATGTCAGCTACATGCTAGCTGATACCGCTAATTAAGATTTTTTTTCAGTTTTTAGGGTAGTTTGGCATTTCGCTAATATTTTTGCTAGCTATCAGCTTCAGCATTTTTACTTATCAATTTCAGCATCTTTAGATATCAGCACTTGCATCTTCAGTGAACACATTCAGCTTACAGCATTCACACTAGCATTATCACAGGCAATGCTATCTAACTAGTTTTTAAAATGTTTTGATATTATTTTTTCTATGAAGATTACAGAAATTAATTCATTTAAATTTGGCTCTGTGTGGCTTTCTGGAAAACCGTAAATGTTTACGTTTAGGCTGAGATTGCTGCACTTTTTCTGTTACCCTACAAACCGACCCCGGCCCCCCATCAGAGAAGAACACAGTTATGTGGCCCTCATTAGAAAAAGTTTGGGGACTCCTGATTTAATTTATTGTTTACAATTCATTACTCTGTTGCACTGTACAGTAAATTGTAAAACTCTAGCTTTTCTTCATTCCATTGTTTCCATGGTTTTACTTTCATTTGCCACTAAAGATTTTTATTAGGAGAAAATAGGTTTAAATAAAGAGAACTCTTCTCCTGTTTTGTCTAAAGTAAGTCTTTAGCAGACTACCACTCATTTCTCTTGGCTCGCCATAAATTGTGAACTACAGAAGTGTGGTTGGTCAAGTCACTGAACCGGAACGGCAGGATGAGTACATAAATCTGTTTCACCGCGTTTAACATCGTCGTTATTAATAAATGAAGTAATTGCAGGATTAAGGAGCTCTGGCTGTGCACATCTCCACAGTGCAGAAGGTCATGGTGAGCACAGAGAAATCTCTCTGGGATTGTTTGCAAGTTCATTACTCATCCCGCCCACATAAGCTTCTAATTATGATTCTGCATTTTATTCTCTGTTCTGTGTTCCAGTAGATTTGTTCAACAGCTTGCGCCTAATCCTCTCAATATTTCTGTTTGGCTCGTTGTGAGCTCACACCCACACACGCAAGTGGAAGACATCAGGACCATGTGGGAATTTCACTCAAGGTTGTCATGTTTCAGCTCTGCATCCTGATTTCTAAAGGTCATTGTGGTATCATGTTGCCTTTGGAGATGAGCATCTTATGCATTGCATATGTTTTAAGTGGGTCGGATGCTGGTAGAAGACCGGAAAAGAGCGGGAAGGATCCGTCGTCCTGTGCTGATTGGTCTGTGAACGTGACTTGGGGAACAGCCTGCTGTCAGCTCTTCACACCAGACCCAACTCATCCTAACTGTATCAGATGTTTGAACATAAGATTGATGCTTCATGAAGCCTTTGCTAAGGACCGCCTCCTTCCTGTGTGAAATATTTACTGTAGTGTTTTCAAGTCAGAGAAAAACAAATAGATTCCGATTAATGAAAGAGTGTTTGTGTTTTGAACTAAGCTCTTGAAACAAGCTGAGAGATGAAATCATAAATTCCTCTTGCACACTGGGCATCATTTAATCTTCACTGTCTGTGGAAAGCAGCAGGTGATGAATAAAGTGGATTCTGGCAGGAGCTCTCAGTTCTGATCTGATGGCTCTGAATAATATTCTGCCATCAGGGGTTCCACTAGCTGCTGAGCTCTCTTGTCATTGTGGAGCTTTTAATCCTGAGCACCAAATCAGTTTGTTTTATCCCCTGAATGCGTCCGTTCAATAAAAACAGGCACCAAAAACATTTTACCTTAAGTCTTCAGTCTGCAGAGCAATTGGCTGAGCGGAGGTCATCTTCATCTGTACGTCTGTGATATGATGCTTTGTGTTAGCCGTCCTCATAGCAAAGGTTGGCCTTCTTTCTGCTGCTGTTGCTTGTCCCGTAGGTTGCAGAGGTGACAAAAGTCATACTGTTTTAAACCCTGAAACACTGGAGCCTTCAGTCTAGTCTTGATGTTTGATGAATTGCAGTAATTCTTCAACAATTTACACAAAAACGGTAATTCCAAGTAATCCTAAAGTTGAGAAAAGCAGCCCTGCACTGATAATCATAATAATAATAAATTTCATTTGAAGCGCCTTTCAAAACACCCAATTACACTTTACAGTAAAATAGCAATAAAATAATATAATAATACACATAAAAGCAAGACAATAAAAACAGACAGAACATTGGATACTGGGTCAAAGTGCAAAGGCAGATTTAAGGAGGTAAGTTTTGAGTCTGGATTTGAATAAAGGAAAAGAGTTGATGTTACGGAGGTCAGGAGGAAGAGAGTTCCAGAGTTTGGGAGCCGAGCGGCTGAAGGCTCGGCTCCCCATGGTAACCAGACCGGGGGATCGGAGAGAGCGGGAGGGAGTGTGAATATGGAGAAGATCAGCAAGGTAGGGAGGAGCCAGGTTAACAACACTTTACAGTCATGAGGGGTTTATGGAATCAACTTAAAACAGCTTTGCCCTGTTACGCTACACTTCAAGTGTTGCATATCAGCTCAGAGCTGTTCTTTTCCATGTCAGAATCCACTTGAATTACCTTAATAGTGACAGCAGAATAACAGTAATTCAAAAAGTGTGGATTATTTGCTGGTGCCGGAGACAGCTCTGGATCGGGATTGAAAGGGTTAAGGCAGATCAGTTTGCTCCAAAACAGTCAGCTACATGTTTTAGTAACATTACTGAGTCAGCAAGGTCCCTTATGCTTGTTTATGAGGTTTGTGTTTCCAGGCTGGTTTCTGCTCATATGGAGTCTCTTTAATCATAACATATCTTACCTGAAGATCTTAAAGTTGCTGCAATCCTTGAAGATTTATGTTAATTAAAGACACAGATTTATTTGCATAGTTAATTCAATTGACTTATTTATTTGATTATTTGGCTTTTCAGTATTTATGGCTTCTATGGTTCATCATTTGTACATTTGTACATACTTTCTATCTTTAATCTATACAGTGCCAGGCAAACAATCTAATGTTCGGTTGTCGTTTTCACTCTATTGTGTTTCATAACTTTTTATTGTTTTAACTGATATTTATTTGTCTTTTATGTCAAGCACATTATATATTCATTGGTTGATTGATTGATTGATTAATCTGGTTTATTTCAAGCATAAATTGTGGACAGGTTTTTTAAACTAATTACATAAATAATTCAATGCATTGATTAAGGAAAACAAAAAAAAAAAACTCACTTTTGTCACATTTGATTGATTAACTATAGTGATTATAAGCACCTTATATTCTATGCATGTTGATGAAGGTTGCTGTACAAATAAAGTGGTCGGTTGGTTGGTCAGTTAGGTGGTTGGGTGGTTGGTTGGTTGGGTGGTTGGTTAGGTGGTTGGGTGGTTGGTTGGTTGGGTGGTTGGT
>NC_050525.1:1990106-2001977 GCF_002922805.2 Oryzias melastigma | reverse complement strand
TGGTTGGTTAGGTGGTTGGTTGGTTGGTTGGTTGGGTGGTTGGTTGGTTGGTTGGTTGGTGGATGAATGGATAGATATTTGTGCATCTTATTGTATAGTAAGAATTACAATGCTTCTTTTTGTCCAATTAATTACAATCTGTTTTTTGTTTTTTTTGTTTGTGAATGATTTCTTTCCTGTAGAACCCACTATACTCTAATGACAGATATTCAAGTTAAATGAAATTTAAACTGAGAGGAATTATTCTGGACATGATGCTCGGCCCCTGAAGAAATTGAGTTACTAGACCAAGAGACCTTTGTCGAAAAAAAAAAAATTAAAAGTTTTTACCATCAGTTCTTAAGTTTAAGAACTAAATTAAGTTTAAGTTTAGTTCTTAACTAGATTGCTCTTGACTTCTGTCCACAGTGGTCTTTATTTGCCTTCCCTGGACTGGGAGTTTGTTACCATTTAGAAATAATTACCCACAGTAACCTGCATACACACATACTGTACACACTTTTCATTTACCTTTGGAAGCTGTACTCAATACACTAGATTATGTTAGTTAGATTTTTTAGTCTTTAACCAGCCCTCATGTGGCCCAAGTTTCATGATCTGGTTTCCTCTGATGAAGCATTTAGAATCTGGTAAAGGAATGTTTTTTTATTGTTTCCTTTAAAAATGTATTGGGATGAATTTGTGGCCTTTGCAGAGTGAATGATGATGGTAATCCAAACCCAAATTCCTTTACTTTAGGCCACTTTAATTATTCATGTGCTTATTTCTTCTAAAGTGTTTATATTTTCCAAGAAATGGTTCTGTTAAGAGTGCATGCATACATGTGCTGGCAGAAATAAATTCAGTCTGGAACCCTTGAATCTGCGACAAGGAGATGTGGAATCTGTGCAGATGCTGCTGAGTTTGTGACAGAAGCTTGATCCATTTTCTTGTTGCAGTGACATCTTGTATGTCTCCAAGCACATGATCTTAAGGTTTTCTCATTTCAGTGTTTTTGCTTGTGGGTATCCCAGCTCAAGTCACTATTGTTGGCAGCTGCTCACCAGGTGGTGGGAACCATCCGAAACAAAAGCCTTCAATCCTTGTGAAAGCCGTCCTTACAGAGTTTAAGAATGTAAGGACATCACCATCAAAGACAGGAATGTCTTTGGTTTGTAGAGATAACAAGCATTGCTGCTGTTGCTATCACTTTCTTCACTCAATCTTTTACATAGAACTGCAGGAAATGATTATCTGTTGTAGCTTGCGGTGGGCAGATGAAGCCTCATGATGCATTGAAGCCTTTCCAATCCAAAGCTTCTTGAAGCTTCATTCACAGCTCGTGAATAAACAGTCAACAAGATAAATAAAAAAAGATGGTACGAATAGGAAACAGAACAGGGAGAGGGATTATTGTTTAGGAGATCATTGGCTTTTATTTAAAAATAACGATTTCTCCCACGGTAAATCTCCAAACTCCATCCATCATTTACTTAACCGGTTTTATCCCTTTAAAGGTCCCAGGGCTGAATCTGTCCCAGCCGCTGTTGGGTAAAGGTGGGGTACACCCTGGGCAGATCTCCAGCCTGTTTCAGGGATCTCCCAACTGTCTCCAAGTTTTCTCCTCCTCTCTCCAAACTCTTACTGACGACAACTCTCCATCAAACACCCACATTGTGAAAGGAGCCTGAAGCGTTTTTTTTTTTTTTTTGTTGTTTTTTTTTTGCTGTCAAAAGTCACTGCAAAATCCAAAATCATGTGGCATAACCAGAGAACAAAGCTTGGGGCGTTAGCGTTTCAGCTCCTCCCTTAAATAAAGCATCATGGAAAGCTGCTGCTACTGGGCATTCACCTCAAAACCTTGACACACTTCTGCCAAACTCAGTTTACGCATCAGATGTGTCTGCACACCATGATTGTTTCGTGGTCTTGTTTCAGCAGGTTGAGAGGACTGGCCGTGCGTGAGACCTCCATTCTTTCCTTGGACTTCCTGTGTATTAATGTATACCTTTGGAAACCTTTAAACCCAAACAAGGTTTCTTGGAATGCTCTCTGTAAGGTCTCTGTGTTCAAACATGTTTTGGTTGATTTTACAAACACATTCAAAAGTCAGTTTTACTGTAGGGTTGTGTTTATATCTGATAATACTAAACACCAATACATTGGATTGACCTATTTACTGTACACACACATTGAGTTCTGAGTTGTAGTAATTTACAACCTTATAGCCACACACTGGAACAGTTTGGAAACAATACCAGCTCCTGTTTGGCGCGCTGTGTTGTTACTCTGTGCTCGCTGTGAGTCCAATGTCCTGACTATTTTAGGAGTTGAGTAGGAATGTGTTGAACAGTGTCTTGTAAAATATAGTGTGGGGTTGTTTCTGTTATTGAATCTACTGAATTGGGCTTATCTGTTGTTAGGTTTTTTGAGCCACTGGATCTCTCACCACTCAGTCTGTGACTGGATCTATCGCTGATACAACACCAGCAGGAGGCACTGTCTTGTCACGCTTTGCTATTTTCCTGTCTTAGCACACTTTAATAGATTTGTTAGTTGTTTTTCTCTTCCCAAGTCAGCTTATTTTCTTTCGTTTCTCATACAGACGCAGCGTTAGCACTTTGAAGGTGTTTCGAGGCTTGTTTAACATCGGCCTGCATCCAGCCAACCTGTTTCTGAACATCTAAACCACAACCTCCTCACACGCAGCTAATCTATCTCTAGTTTTTCATGTCTGCAAGCAATTAGTCTGTGTTTACCTCGCCTTCCTGCTTTCATTTGATCCATCCACCAAGCTGAGCGAGGACTGCGAGGTTTTGTGGGCCGCTCTCCCTGTACGATGCAATTGAGGGTGAATGCGTGCAAGACTTTTATGAGTGAAGAGGGTGGTTTGAATCATCAGGATGCGGCTCTGGCTCATGCATCTGAAAGTCATTTGAAGACTGAACATTTTTCCAGCTTATTCTCTTCCCTTTATTCTCTGGAGACCATTTCCCCCTTCTGAACCAGAGCCCTGTCAAAATGGCCTGTTGATTTGTGTTTGAAACTGTGTTCCAAATGAATCCTGGCTCCAGCCTCAGACGACCTGCATGCTTGTTTGAGTTTGATAGGTTTTTGTCTATATGCTTTCTTTTTCCCTTTTTTGAAGTACTTCTTGCAGTAAATAAGCTGTGTAAAAAGGGCTGTATGAATAAAGTTTGAGTTGAGTTGGTTAAATCGGTTGTACACATGTTTTAACATAATTTTGCTGTGTAGTTTTTATGCACTGTTAGCCCCCTACATGGTAACACATAAACTCACTAAACGAAGCAATATTTATAATTCAATGAACTGTTAAAGGTTCAAGATCAGTCAGTATAACCAGGACTGTCCCTGGGAAAAGGCAAGCTAGACCTAGGGGGGTCCAAATTACAAAGATTTTTTTTACAATTATTTAATATTTGACAATTGAAGTAAATAAATATCTTTTTCAATATATTCCAGGCAACTGCGGTGTGTCTTTTTGGTCGGGCCGCGTTATTCATTTGTGTGTACGTGCGTGCGGGGGGTGGGGGCAAAAATCATGTTTTGCCTAGGGCACCATGCAGCCCAGGGCCAGGCCTGAGTATAAGCTTTTGTAATTATTTGGGACATGAATTTGTGTCCACTCCTCCAATGCTTGTAAATATTGTTAAGTCAAGTGAAAAGGCTGGTGTAAAATAAATGTCACCAAACCATTTTAAAGGCTCTTTGATAATGACGGTCCTGTCAAACAGCTATGAACCACTGAAAAGAACCGCCACAAAGCCATGAAGGGAAATTCCGAATGGACTTTTCACCAAGCTGGTCTGGAGATGTCCTAAGAACCACTGTGATGAGGAGGCAGGGGGCAATTTCTGTTTCAACAATAAAGACCGGTGTTGTGCCAAGTTTAGTCATCCCAAAAGTAATCGTTCCCCAATAGCACACGCAGAGGTTAAACTCTACTGGACACTTCAGCCTGTTCAGTGTCATTGCAAAAGTCACTAACTCTGTAAAATAGAAGACATGTCAAAAGAAAGCTTTCTGAAAATAAAAACTGTATTTCTTAATCCATACCGTTTAACAAAAGTACTGGACTTGTGGCATGGAGCCCAAAAAGTATTTAGCATGCAATAGTTGGCCTTAGTGATTAGAACTAATGCTAAATTACTGTTTTAGGACACTGCTCTGTTGGGGTACCACCAGTTTTTCAATTGTCTGTGTCATGTCTTTTCCCCCCGGACTGATCACCACTCCTCCTTAATGAGTTTCACCTGTTTCTAATTGTTTTTCCCTCCCTTTTCTGTATTTGATAGTTTCCTCCCCTCTCTTCCCTGCAGGTTTGTCTTGTTTTGCTACTCACCCTGTGTGAATGTTGCATGCATGGGGAGTGCATGTGACAAGTAAGTGCCTGTAGGACACCTGGATGCAGACACACAATAGCACTTTGTCTAATTTCTTCACTTCTAACAAGCTGCATGCAAAGATCATGCACTTATCCCTTTAAGAGCTCTGATGGTCTCCTTGCGTAGCCCCCAGGATGATGAAGGTAAAGAAAAAAAAAATCAGTTTGACATCCCCACGTTTCACCTATTTCACCTTAACTTACCCTTAGGTGTTGCATAACCCCGGGCTCACACCACTAGCGTTACAGCTCCGCTGCAGTCTTCCCACTGCAGACGTTCACGTCCTGTGTCTGCGGTCAGGCCTCTGCGTCGCTGCAAATCAATTTCGTTTGGTTCAAATTTCGCCAGAGGATGCATCTGATCCACAGCAAATCGAGGGGGGATTAGCGTGAAGATCTGTGAGTTTGGAGTTTTGTGAGGTCGGCAGCAGAGTCTGTAGCTGCAGCCAGCCTGTAGCTAATATGAGCCATCAGCTGCAGCTAGACCACTCCCGCATCGCACCTGAGCTGTGATGCTAACCGTGTGAGCCCGGGGTAAGTGTTCACAAGTGTTCATACACACGGTGTTCACTACAACCTTGCAGTGAAAACCATGTGTATGAACATTTACACTGCGGGTTCATCGAGCGTCTACAACCTTGATCTTTCATGGAGGCCTCCTGCATGCCCCGAACAGGTTGGACCATTTTCCACCAGCAGACAGGCCGTATTCATCCATCGGGGCAGTTGTGACTAAGGCTTTTGGTAGCTGTACAAAATACATCCAATCTAACAAACGACTGAGTGAAGTTGTTAGTATTAGGCATTAACGTTAGAAGAGAGTAATGACTGGATTTTCTGTAAAAGTCAACAACGGTACTCAGCTCTGTCTTAACTGGCCATTGAAAAGACTTAACTGTGACTCTCAGTATCTGTGTAGAGAGCAGAAATGGCCTCTGTGCTGTTGACCTGTACAGCCTGGACAGGATGAAAGTAATGAAGTGGGCCACTGTGCCTTGCTGGAAGATGAAGTACAACAGTGCAGAAGAAAAAGATGGAGGCCTAAAGAATAGTCTTTACTGTTTATCTCTAAACTTGACCTCCTTTTCAGAGTTAAACAAAGCTAAATAAGTTATTTTTTTCCTATTTCGTTGTTATCTTTTTTCTGACCATTTATTTTATCGTATTTGGCTACTGCTTGGAACACAGACCTTATTCCATAACCTCTCTTTTGTTGTTCTATCTTTCTCCAAGCTGTCAAAAGGCTGGAGCTTCTAGATGGTTGAGCATATGAGCTTCAGTAGCCCGAAGGAAGTAATCTAGCATAGAGACAAACCAACACACAGGCAGACGTTTATGTTTCCCATGTCTTTGTCTGTCATGCCTTTAGACACACTTCAGTGAGCCTTCACACCCACCACCATCAAATTTACAAGCCTGGGCATGTTCACGATAAACCTACATTTCTCCTAAGCTCTATTTTAACTCTGCAGGGAGGGAGCACATGGAAGTGTGCAGCATCTGTGGACTTGAAATGCTCCAGGTGTCTTAGACTACAGCTGTGACATACTGTCAAACCATCTACATGGCACAGTGCTCTGAAGTTACATGCACACCTGACATTTGACATGCATTCAAAAAAGGGTCCACGGTGTTCACACTGGACAAGCAGGGAAGGAATTGTTCTTCTTTTAATTTTGATCTGCCACCTACAGCTGGAAGAGGCTTGGTGTAAAATGTCAAAGCAGTCCAAATCTGGCTCCAGTCTTTTTTTTCCCCACAGCTCTATTCCGATCCATCATTGTCTTGGTGTCATATGATTCTGTCCGGACACAAATGATTAGTACTTTTGTGGATTAAAGGGACAACATCCATCCATCACTACCAAAGTTTGACCTTGTTTAACAGGGAACACGCGTTCAATGGTTGCATGTTTTTTATGTATAGCGTAGATATGTGTGAACAGGAGAGTTTTCGATCTGGAATCTCAAAACGTGCATTTACTTGCTTTAGAAAGTTGCAGCATGATTGTTCAACCATTGAAGTTATAGCATGTATGTCATCCTTTATGGCACGGGTCTCAAACTCAATTTATCTGGGGGCCGCTGAAGGCAGAGTCTGGGGGAGGCTGGGCCGCATCAGGATTTCCACAAGAAAAACGCTGATAAAATATTCCAATGTTCTCAAATATCTTTATTTTTCAACAAAAAATAATAAATTAAATAAATAAATTTTAAAAATGAATTAGAAAAACAATCATTAATTAATAAAATAATAGCAATGACCATACAGCAGAAACAGACTGACTGACTGACTAGAGCAGTGTTTCTCAAATAGTGGGGCGCGCCCTCCTAGGAGGAATGTGAAAAAGAGCCAGAATTCATCACGACTGTAGCGTGAAAAGGGGTGAATATGAAGTATTCAATCCCAAAGTTGGTTGAAAAATATAAACTTTATTAAACTGAAATTTAATAAAATTATCCTCGGGGCACCACCTTCATAATGAAGGAAAATATTACTCATCAATGATCAGCTGCTACTTCTAATCAATAAAGTAATAATCAATTAATCAGTCTTTCAATTTTAGCGTGAGTGTCTTTACCCTGTGAAGGGACTTTACCACAAAGAAGAAAATAATGATATCAAACAACGACGTCCTTTTTAACATTTATTGAATAACATGAGGTTAAACAAGCAGAAATAATGGACGTAAAAGCATGGAAAGCAATCAACATATGTGGAACACAGAATATAACTTTAATTAATAACTAGAAATAGGTAAATGAGAAGAAAAGACACACAATATTGAGGTGGAAAAAGCTAAATGTGTGGATGCATTAAGTGTGTGTTGTGCATAAAAAGGGTGATGTTACTGATCTGAGAATAAGCTATTCTTAAAAGGAGGAATTCAAAACGGGGCAAAGATGTTACTCTTGCAAAAATAGTTAATCTTTGTTCTAACCACCAGCAGTTGACTGTATGAGCGAAGTTCGACTTCTCACCAGCGGTCTGTAGATCTGGGTCTGCTCTGCCAGGAAGGGTGGTTGATCCCGTTCCTAGCTGGATGGTTCAGGCGGGCCGTGGAGGCGAGATCTGCAGCCAGGTGTAGAAGGAAAGGGAACCTGCGGTTCTGCTGGTTCTGCTCTGTTCAGTCACTTAGCTTCTGGGGTGGTCGAACGATTTCTCTATTCCGTTTTGTGACCAAAAAGTATAAGTCGCAAAGCTGGCCGGACAATGAAACTTATCGACTGGTCTAGCATTAAAAATCAGTTTCAAAATAAAAGCATCAAAAATGGTAAAAAGTTGGAATCAGTCTATGAAATAAACGGGAGACAAAAATGTTGAAAAGGAAGAAAGCGCTCGAAAAAAAAAAAAAAACGTGATCTTAAGACTAGAAGAACTTAGATGTTTCTGTTCTGCTCCTGTTCTGGCTTCTAGCTTAGCAGCTAGCTTAGAGACGTGTTGTTGAGCCTGGGGGAAGCCTTCAGGAGCAAGGGAAATGGGAGGAAGAGAGCAGGAATGGAGAAAGAGCAAGAGAGCTCCTGGCCTGCGCGCCAGTGCTTTCAAACTGGGAGGCAGGGCCAGAATCGCCCAATCCGTGGGGATTTGAGGCGTTTTACGATTGGAGGTAATTTGCATGTCCCAATGAGCTCTGTCTATGCAAATTTCAGGGGCGTCACCTTATTCTGGTCTGTGGGTGTGTTTTAATCTTTAATGCTGAATTAACCACAAAAGGAGTTTCTATCAAACAAAGTTATCAAAAAGTTTGTAAAACCCTATATGTGTGTGTGAATCCTATATGTGGCACATAAAACGCTTCCCAAAGTCCACATAAACACAGAAAGGCAATTCTCCAAGCTTTGGCGGTTACACAATGATTAATTCAAAGATTTTAACCTCAAAATAGTTGTGGAATCTTCTTCTGTTAGGGATAAAGGTTTGATTACACACATGTAATAATATTAGGACATTTCTTGTGGCTGTGGAGAGATGTTTTACATGTAAGATCCAGTGAACAAAAGTCCTGTGTTTTAAAACATGAGAAAAGTTATGAAGGGTCACATTTTTCAAACAAAGGACTGAGTGTCTGTTGGGCATGCTCTCCAGGGAGTCAGCCTGCTGGAATCAAGATTCTTTTGAAATTGACGGCTGACGTTAGCCAGACTATTCAAATGCAGAATAGTCAGGGTTCTGGCCCAGTTTATGGCTTACATCCGAGTGGAGGATAGGGCTTTCAGACGACTGTATGGCTCCTTGCTGGAAAAGAATAGCCTTTCATCTTGAAAAAGGCATTCCACATGACCAAATGGTCAGCACAGGTTATCACAGATGTTTTCAAAGGGTGAAATGCTACACTACTGGGGAGGGAAACAAGGAAAGACTTGTTTTTACTTTGTCTGAAAGTTTTGGAAGGACTCAAAAAAAAAAAAAAAGAAACATTAAGGAAACAGATTATTTCTGAAGTTCTTTTTTTTGTTTTCTTTAATGGTAAAAAATGTACAATATTTTGAGGAGATATACGTTTAACTTGAGCAAATTAACTGATACTTATGATACTTGAAGCAGAAAGTTGTGGGGGGGGGGGTGAAAGAATAAGTTCTTCATGGGGGGACTAAGAGAAAATAATTGAGAAACACTGGACTAGAGAAAACTATTTTAATTCATTTTCAAATGTCTTTATTAACAGCTCCTCCTTCATTTCTGAGCTGAGAGCAGCGCGCTCACTGAGGTTCTGCTCGTGCGCGGGCATCACTCACACACGCAGAAGTATTCAGTCTCTCTGGTGAGGACTTTTTCTGCTCGTGGAGGAGGCAAAATCGCTCGCGAGGGTATGATTTGTCCGTGCAGAATGTTCGATGCGTGCGCGGAGATTTATTATTTCTGTGTAGAGTTTTGACATAAATAAAACTCCATATGTGTCGCCCAATTATTCTAAGTGAGACATCCATAGACGGAGCTGTTAGCTCCTCCCACACGCGACGCAGCGTCAGAAAGACACTTTTTGACAAGCGGCAAGCTGTGAATTTGCCACGGGGCGAAAGAGGGGCGGGGCACGCAAAACACGTTCGGTGTGAAAGCACTTTCAGTGGCCTCAAGGCACTGGACAGCCTGCTGATGTCCCGCCCTCCAGAGCCACATACCCCGCCGTGATTGGTTCGTTCAGCACTGCTCACAACAAGTGTCATTCATTTCAGTCTTGCGGGTCACACTATCATTAATTTTTCATATTAAGACAGGGGCTGTAAATTATCATCGGGGGGGACGCAAATGGCCCGCGGGCCGTGAGTTTGAGACCCCTGCTTTATGGTATACCATAGAATTGAGTTTGTTTGTTGCTTTGTGCACATTTAGATTCCAGCAGTGGATCACCTTGACTTCTTTGGCCTGTGATTTGCATTGTTATAATGCTCTGTACCCCAGATTAACAAGTATTGCCCCACTTTTGTCCAACTGCTAGAAAGCTGTTTGTTGAAGAGGCTGTGAGAGACCCATGGGGTAAAATCTCACAGCTCCCAACAGAAATAGGAAAATATCCATGCATCCCGATTCACAAGAGATTCAAGAAATCCCTCTCTCTCTTTGCAGCATTGATTTCCAGCAGGTATTCACTGTAACCAGATGGAGGGTCATACTTTAGGATTTTTGATGGTGCTTACATTTCTGTGGAAAGTAAAGACACAGTCAGGGCCGTGGGATGATACCCTGGTTTACTTCTTTTAGTTTTTGTGAATTTCGTCCCTGTAGGCTTTAGAAAGTGGGTTGGCCACAGCGACGGCCACGGCGGACGTGGCCAACTCTGAGCTTGTGTGTGGGAAGTGAGCAGCAGGCAGAATGTCACTTAACATTAAAGCGCTACAGGCCCCCTGTGGGTGACATGAGGAGAGTGGAAAGGGATGAGACCAGGAAGAGAGCAGAAGACAGAGGTGAAAACAAAAGTGGAACAAACCAAACAAAACAGCCCACACTCGAACACAGACCCTCAACCCCTAGCAAGAGCAAATATAGGACACCTGCTGTTTGTTTTACTTTGTTTTTGGGTCAACCATCAACTAAGGATTAGCCCACCTGACTAGATCTGACTGCTGGTCTATGAAAAGAAAGGGCTTTAAAAAAGGATGGGCGGGGCACGGGCCAAAAATCTCTCCATAATAGATAAATATAAACATCATCTGGACCAAAACACTCTTCGTACATTGTATTGCTCATTAATCCTTCCTTACCTCACATACTGTAATGGAGTATGGGGAAATAATTACCAAACCTCAGTACAACCATTATACATGTTACAAAAACGAGCAGTTCTGATTATTCATAAAGTAAGACAACTAGAACACACTAACCAACTTTTCACACGGTCTAAATTATTACAATTGCACGATCTTATAAATGATCAAACAGCCCAAATATTATATAAAGCGTATAAGCATATATAAGCATATTTCCATACAATGTTCAAAAACTATTAATATTGAGAGATGAGTCGCATAAATTACATGGAACAGGCAAATTTAAACAACCTATGGTACGCACAAAAAGGAGAGAATTCTGTGTGTCAGTATGTGGAGTAAAACTGTGGAATAATATGGGTTTAGAACAAAAACAATGCAATAATATATACTTGTTTAAAAAAAGGTATAAATGTATTGCATGGACAAAATACAAAAATTCCTGATGTATGTATAAAATTTGATAAAATACCGTGTTTACCACCATAGCTGCTCTGAGCGGCTGGGTGGCTCAGTGGGCTAGGTGAAGGGCTGACACGCAGGAGCCCTGGATTCGATTCCCAGGGTTGTCCACTGGTCCCCACCCAGATTGGGTCCTTAGTCAAGACCCTTGACGCTGCTGCCTAACTGGGTCCCTGTGCCCCTCAAGTACAGGGTTGTGTCAGGAAGGGCATCCGGCGTAAAAACTCTGACAAATCACTGATGCCAAACAGTGGGTGCTGTTACGCTGTGGCGACCCCGAAAGGGATAAGCTGAAAGTGAACTACTACCATAGCTGCTTTGCAAAAATATAGACAACCCAATAAGGATTCTAACACAGTTGCACTTGTGAGTCATATTTTCTATTTATTTAGAGTAGTCGAAATATTTCATCTGTGAGTAAACACTAGGGGACAGGAGCTTATTGTGGTTGGCAGATACCTCAAACTATTGTCAAAGGTGACATGATGAAAATACACAGTGGAGCTGTGTGGGAGGAATGAAGGAGCAGCGCACCGGAGGCCGTGTAAACATCAGATTCATTTCTGAGGAGACTGACTTTTTTTAAATCCTTCAAAGTTATGTAAAGATGTAGTTTTTCAAACTTTCCGAGAGCCTTTAATAGTTTTTCTTGGAATCCCTTTTCTGTGTTTCTTTTGCTTGACCAGGATTTTACATGTAGCTTTGCTTTCTCCTTGTTGGCTTGCTCAGCAACTTAAGTAAGGGATAATACCCGACGAAGTGTGCGTTATGAGAAATTAACGCACGACGCGGAGGCCTAAACCGTCCGACGCGAAGCGG
>NC_050525.1:1935183-1989524 GCF_002922805.2 Oryzias melastigma | reverse complement strand
GTGCGTTATTACTGTGCATTATCACTTTTTAATGCACACCCAGCAGCCAATCAGAATCGAGTATTCACCCAGACCATGGTATAACTCACAATAATTAACTTCAGCATAAAAGGCAACAACATAAAGGACCAGCAAAACTTTGAAAAGCACATACTTGTCACATTTTTCTAGCCTCACGTGTTAAAGTCTCTCTCTGATCACCTTTTGATTCATTGTGTTTCCCACCCACTGGTCTTTTAATTATGCTTATGTTCATAATTAAACTTTTAGCCAAAAACCTGTGTTATTTTCTAGGATGTGGGCGGGACTGTTGCTGAGAGTTCTCTGTTTACACTCTCTCCCACTAGCTCACAGCCCCTCACACCCCAACCAAACATGAGTGGTGCAACAAAAATTGTGATCAATATAATGTCTATCCAGTCGTACAAGTTTAGATCCAGACTCCAGCTCAGATGAGAAATACAAAGAAGTTCATGGATCTATTTGCCCGACAGTGGATGAATCAGAATAGGGCGGAGCAGTGAGCTCGTGGCCCCGCCCACCGTATTTTCTATGTCCTGATAAGCGCTTTTTCAAAGCATTTTTTGTCTGCTCCTGATTCATGAAACTTAACAAAGAAATACCCCAAAATGCAATTTTAAGCTAAATTTTCTTTATATCTGTCCTTCATTGTCAGAAAAATGCCACATAAACATGTTATAAACACCAAAACATAATTTTCTTTGGAGTGAGTCTTAAAGGAACAAAATGTTGTTTCATTGAGGACGGAGAAACACAAGACTGAAACAGATACAGAAAGGGGTTAAATGAGGTCAGAATGAAAGAGCGCACTCATGCATTAAAGAAGCAAAATAAGCTTTGAGGAGACTTCCAGCAGATGCATTTGAAGAAAAAAAAGCCTGAAAAAAACCAAACATGTAGGGTAGAGAAGAAAAAAGAGAGTTTGAAAAAGACTAGAGAGAGAGACGGGTGGTGTTCGGGTCTTAAGAGTTTGCCCGCCCTCCAGAAAAACACCCCTCTGCTGCTCCTCTGCTGGCATCTGCCACCACTGAACACAGCTGAAGCCCATCTGAGGAGGTCTCCTGTCAGCGTTCCAAACCTGCCCCACACACAGGAAACAGAGCCATCCAGAATAAAGTAGCTGAAAAATTACAGTGTCACTGCACTGCACATTCAGCATCGGTCAGTGAAGGAGCCTCAGTCATTTCCTCGCTTCCTAGAAGAGTCAGGAACCGAAAAGTGAAGGATGATCAAGTCCAGCTGGTTTTATGTGAAGTTCAAATACAACGAGAAGGTAAGTCATGTGCAAATTCTTGTTTTGTCGAGCCAACTACTCGACTTCACAAAGTTCCATGCAGCTGTGAGTGTGTATATAACCGGATATGAGCCATGTCTTTGAATCATATGTTTGTGTACATGCTCTCTCTCTCTCTCTGTCTGTTTGAAATTCATTGTAGAATTTATGTCCTGAAACCCAGTGGAAAAGTGAAGGCTAAATACTTAAGCTCTCTGCTATTTTTCCTGATGTGAGTATTGACTGGTGGTTGCTGACAATGCTCTTCTAGTATTTCACTGAAATGGAGTCTAATGCTCTGCACTTGACTGCTTAAGAGTGAGGCTGCAGAAATGCATCATAACTCCTGCTGACTTTACAGCATTGCCTAGCAAATGGAAGGTTGATTAAGAGGCTAAACAAAGTGTGGCACTGTTTCTTTATGGAGGCTTCATCAATAGTATTATTGTTCGTACCTGAGAGAGTTGAGGTAAACAGATTCATAGCTGCATGCATCTTTAATCCAGTCTGTGCTGTAAAACTCTGACGTGGATTTCTGTCCTTGTGATGAAGCTCAGTCATGAAGTTTTAATGCACTTAGTGATGTCGGCATCTGAGCTTCAGATCCTCTAACCCAGATAATGGTATTAGTGCGCATCCAGTTAGTCAACCACGAGGAGATGACATTACCATGCGTCGTGCCAGCGACCAACACCGCCCCATGCACTTTTAAAGCTTTCCTCATGAATGGAGCTACAGTTACAGTTATCTTCTGTCATTGAGCCAGTAATGCAGTCACCATAGACTCAATCAACTCTCCTCCTTATCCAACTTTTGTTGCTCCATCTTGTAGATTTACCTCATATGTGCTGATGAAGTTCTCAAGTCAAAATGTTATGTGTCTGTTTTGCACATCTCTTTCCTTAATCGTGTCAAGCTGTCATCTGCTTCGTTGTGCTACACGGCTATGTTTTTATGTTTTTCTGTAACAGTTAAAACATTGCATTTCTGTGGCTGTGGTTGCTGCGATTCTGCATTTTACAGCAGAGAAGTTCGTGTGTTTCAAGAGGCCACATGGGAGAATCTGTTGGTGCCTGGAGGGCTCTGTTCCCATCTGCTCAACCATTTTGTACTTGAGTGTTCTTGAGGTACAAAAGATGGCTGCTTTTCAGTTTTTGCAACTGGCTCTGCAGTATGAATACGAGACTTCATCACAACTGAAACAATTTAATATCAGATGTCTCCATTAATGAACTGTAGCTCCCCAATGCCAGCAGCACTCATGCTGTCCCAGATCATGACACTTCCATCACCATGTTTGACGGTAGGAAAGACGTACTTGTCGTTATACTCCTCACCTGGTTGCTGCCTCACATGCTTGACACCATCTGAACCAAATCTGTTGATCTTGGTCTCACCAGACCACAGGACGTGGTTCCAGTAATCCTGGTCCTTAGTTTGTCTGCAGCAGATTGTTTCCAAGCTTTCTTGAGCATCATCTTTAGAAAGGCTTCCTTCTAGGACGACGACCATGCAGAGCAATTTGATGCAGTGTGCGGTGTACGGTCTGAACACTGACAGGCTGACCTCCCATCCCTTCAATCTCTGCCCCAATGCTGGACGCACTCATCCGTCTGTTTTTCAAAGCCAGTCTTTCTTTAATAGGAAAACAGACAGTTTGATATAAGGGACAAAAAGAAAAATACCTGGCCTTAAAATACCTTTAATTTATTGTGTTGGAAAAAAATTGAAAGAAATCCAAATTGTGACTTTAAAACTGTGAATTGAATTGTGGCTTGACTGAATCCTTACATCTCTAGTATTAACAATTAAAAAAGTACCGTAAATCTGAGTCGTGGTGGTAAAGAGTTAAAGCAGAATCGGTTTGATTTTAACAGACTTTAACAAAGCAGTGAAACATTGTAGACCATTGATGAAAAAGTGATCAGAAATCATTAGTCAAGGATGGTCTTAAGAGCTTCTCCTGACTTAATAACCTGAAAAAAAAAAACAAAAATACTGAGCTGTCTTTTTTAATAAATGTGCTGATGTGATACAGAAAATCCACCTTTACCAAGAGCTCTGCTGCTGGCTATAAATTAGAACAAGGGTCAACACTTCTCTTTTCACTGCACATCTCGCAACTTTTGTCAGCTTTAGGTGAGAACAAATTTCCTCTTTGTTTCTGGAAGAAAAGAGTGGGTGGATAATAAATGAAGCATGGCTGGGTGGTCTTGTGTCTGTGTCTTCACTAAACTGGAGTGTGAGGAAATAAAATAAATAGCAGAGCGGATGCAGGATTCAGTTAAACCTAATTTACACTTATTCATTCTACTTACCATACTGTGAAAGTCTAGAGAATTCTGTTAATCTACAGTAGCTTCTGGATGGCCTTTTGCAGCTCATTGCTATTTTCTGTGTGCGTTTCTTTTTCAAAGGCTGTGTTCACATAAGCAGTGTGTGCTGCTGGAGAGGAGCTCCTGCCGTCCTCTGCTTTTTTCCTCCCAGCTGCCCTGCCTGAGGAGCAGCCCGCCTCTGTGCGATTACATGTGATTGACAGGCGTGCTCTCAGCAGCGTGTGAATAGGATGTGACCTTAAACAAGTTTCTGCCATTTTTGACTGAGCGCCTGTCCCCTGCCCCCTCATCTCCCAGCTCTCTGAAGAGAGCGGGCGGGAAGGGCACAAAGCGAGGCAGCCTCTGGGTCAAGAACAGCGGGTCATGTATCTGTGGAGTAAATGCTACCCCATGTGTGGGCTGATGTCCTCAAGTGAGTGAGAGCGAGGGAGGCTGGGGCTGGAGGTGTCTTAAATTCCTCTGAAAGGAGAGAAAACACAACACAGGGCTCCAGCCGGGGTCTGCTCCCAGGTCTTTGTCTTCTTAGCCAGTGCCAGGGCCCACAACAGGCCAACTGACAGGCTGCTGACTGCCAAAGGGCGAACAGCAACCTGTCTCACACCACACTAATTCAATTTGGTTACAGAGCCCCCGTGATCGCTGTGTTAGCTCTCCTGCGGCCAGTTAGCTCATCTGCAGCAGACAGCTTTGTGTTGCAACATTTTTACAAAATAGCAAAATGTGACAGACATGGTTCAATTAATTTACAAATGTTACATAAATTGTCTACAATATTTAAAAATAACGTTTCCCTAATTCAAAAAAAGAAGCAATATGGTTATACTTTTTAGATATATTTTTCTATTGCAGATTTTCCTCTAGTAATGCTTGAACAGATAACAGAAAAAATGGGAAAAATATTAGATCTGAAACAAACAGACCGATACTCAAGAGAGCCACTACGTTTAACCCAGCGCCTAATAATTAACAACCAGCAGATGTCTATATTTAAACAATTCACCATCATTTTACTTTTGTGTCAAAAACATTTCTGCAGCAATACGTGTCAGAAAAAATGAACGTAATATCTAATTCAGTCATTTATTGTTTGCATTTGTTGTTTGTTTTCTGGGTTGAACGGTGGTGCAGTAGTTATACTGTACTTACACACACTAACAAATGGTTTACAACTATTTACAGTTATGGGTAAATTCATGGATTAGTGACAGAAGACTTATCTCTCAGGATGCACCAACTAAAACTTTATTGTTTAGCACTCATCTTTAATTTAGATTTGAAAGAGATTTTTTTCAAGCAATCAAAACAAAATATCACTAAAGATAAACATTTGTATGTTTATAAACATACAAATGATGCACTTATCAATACTCTATTCATTCATTCATTCATCTTCTTGACCGCTTCTTCCCTTCCGGGGTCGCGGGGGTGCCGGAGCCTATCCCGGCTACTGATGGGTGAAGGCGGGGTTCACCCTGGACAGGTCGCCAGTCTGTCGCAGGGCCTCAATCACACACACATTCACTCTCACATTCACACCTAGGGGCAATTTAGAATCACCAATGAACCTATGAAGCATGTTTTTGGACGGTGGGAGGAAGCCGGAGTCCCCGGTGAAAACCCACGCATGCACGGGGAGAACATGCAAACTCCACACAGAAAGGTCCCAGCCGGGAGTTGAACCAGGGCCTTCTCGCTCTGAGGAAAGAGGACTAACCACTGTGCCACCGTGCAGCCCTAATTGAAATATATGTTGCGCATATTTTGTAGTAACAGAAAATACTTTAACATTCACTTTTGGTTATTATATTTACCAAACTGGCAAAAGCCATAATTAAGCATATTCTGTGTTATTACAGTTAAATGCATTAGTCAGCAGTGGTTGGTCAGAGTCGGTCTGAGTCATTATTTCTATGTCAACCGCTCTCACTAATCAGGAGTTTGTTGGAAAGCCACACACCCCTTCCACTGAGAGCAGGCTAGGGGAAATCTGTCAATCAAATGTTTCAAAGTTTGAGGTAAGGCCAGCCACATTCTTTTACTGAGGCGTCTGATTGGCCAGTTTAAATCTTGAATAACTTACAATTAAGAAAACACATTACTAGATGTATAGCACTACCTGCGATAATGCTAGTGTGAATGCTGTAAGCTAAAATGTGGCCGCTGAAGATGCTGAAATTGATGGCTGAAAATACTGAAGCTGATTGCAAGCTAAAATATTAGCTAAATGCCAACTTACCCTAAAAAAATGGTTAATGTGTATTTTAACCAAAACAGCTAGCATGTAGCTTAAAAAAGCTAAACTCCAACATAGACTAAAATACTGAAAAAAATAAATTAGCCAAAACAGCTAGCATATAACTGAACTATTAACTAAACTCCAAGATAGCCTAAAAATGCCAAAATAGTCCAAAAAGGCTAGAATGGTGCCGATATAACAGCAGAAACTCTAATATAACTCAAAGACCCCAGTGGATGCCAAAACAGCCAAATCAGCTCTGATATTGTCAGCTAAAATATTAGATGAATCCCAAATGAGTTTAAAATAACCCTTACATTTACAGTACATACTGAAACAAAACCTACCACAGACTGTGGACTGCTTTTGTATGACTGGAGAGCTTTGTGTGTGTGCGTGTGTCTGAGATGGAGTGTTCTGAGGTCGTCATGGCAACAAGCACACAGAGGCAGGCGCACGGCTGCGCTCCGCTTTCTCATTGAAATATGCAGCCCTTCACCTGGCTCAAACAAAAGTTTCTATCTGTTGAACCGTTTTCTGCAGAGTAAAAGTATAAGCAGCGTCAGAATCCAGAGACGTATAACTACAACTAGTGCGAACTTCATGTTTTCTGCCCAGATCTACTGAAGTACTCGCAAGTTAAAAACGAACATCCTCAAAAAATCTTCCCCACCAAAAATGCATTGGTTCTAATGGGAGAAATTGTCAGCTTTTGCTGATTTTTGGGGCCGCTGTTGGAAAACTACATGGATCTGGGTTATTAAAGTTGTATTGTCTGAAAAGCAGGAATTTGACGATCAAATTCCATTTATTACATTCAGCCCAAAGTCTGTCGAACACTTTAAAAGTTGAATAGTTTCTGTAGTTAAAGGCGTTCTTGACCTTTTTTGTCTTGTAGTGCTGAAAGTTTTTGAATAGAAGTTGGTTGAATAGTTTGAAAAGTTATGAAGTTAAAAATTACGAGAATTAATCTCCTGAAAGAGCTGAATATTTTGATAGCTGAATGGGCTGAAGGTGAAGCGGTTGAAGAGCTGCAGACAGACAAAAATGTATGGAAGAAAAATAATAAAGAGACAAAGAAAAACAGAAACACTGTAGTGTGAATGCTGACTCAGCATTCACACAATAAAAATATAAGCTTAGCAAGAAGATGTTAAAAAGAGACACCAGAGCAAAGAATGACTGAGCAGCAGATGTTTATTTCTCTATTGACCTTATTCCTGGGGCCTCTCATGTAAAAGAGATTATGGGTGTAACTTCCGGCATAGCAACTGGAAGTTACACGGCGCTATTTGTTCCACTGAAAGTTGGCGGTTTTGTTAGCTTTAGCGGTGCATGCAAACTTTAAAAGCGTGCTTTACTTAATCCCTCAAAGTTTTCAAAAATGTCTTTGCACAGTTCAGGTGCATGTTTTGCAGCTCGTGGTTGTACTAACAACCAAACTAAATTAAATTTGTGGAGCGTTTTGTGGGACATGGGCTGCTGACGAAGAGGGAGTGCAGCTGCCCTCCTAGGTACAGATTTTACCGGGCGAGGATGAAGTCAGAAGGATGTGGGTGAACATTTTAAATCTTTCATTTGTGCATAAAGTACACGGAAGAAAATCTGTATCCAACATTATGGTCGGGTTACTCCAGAACACCAGAGAAGAAGAGACGCCGGGTACTGCAGAGACCTGACAGCAGCGGTTAAGCTAGTTTCATATTCGACATTCGTCACATATTCAGCGATGAACGGTGATATTTCTCAAACGCCTTTGCTAAAAAAAACACCAAAAATGTTTTACTGACAGATGATAAAACAATCAATGTTTCACATGACTCGTTTTCATTATTCACGATCCCCGTAACGAGCAGACCACCACAAACGCCGCTGCAATGTGAGCGGAGCCGGAGCGCTTTGCCCGAGCTGCTGCTGAAAGTAATGTGGAATGTTGATTTTTTATTATCTCTCAGGAAAAACATTTTTGGTGTTTTTTAGCAAAGGCGATTGAGAAATATTGCCATTCAGTATTGAATGTGTGACGAATGTCGAATATGAAACTAGCTTAACCGCGCTGCTGACAGCAGTGTCACAAGAGCAGAAAACACATTTTGTGTGTAATCGCTGCATCTCCTGGTATCAGCTGTTCAAAAATTACCAGTTTAAACCGCAGATGACTTTGTCAAAACATGAAACGGGCAAAAGCTGCACCGCGCGATTCATCCCTCATCTCAGCATGTTAATACAAGCACGAGAAGAGATAACGTTACAATTGATCGGCACTGTGAGCTAACTCTGGCACAAATAGGCAGAAATAAAGAATTATGATGTGAACTTTTAGCACAAATAGGCAGAAATAAAGAATTATGAGGTGAACTTTTAAGATTGTTCATAGCTTCACCACCTGTTTTAGCTGTATTGAGAAAGTAGCTAAAACCAGTAGCTAAAAATGCTACTAAATGTTGTGTTTTTTAAGGTCATCCTCCAATCCCTCAATTTTATCAGTTGTTACGTTGCTTCTCTTAAGACATGACAGCTGGGTTTTCCACATTTATATGTAGTTATAGATCCAAAACGAGGAATTGCGCTGTCGGCTCTACAGTTGTAATGTAAATACATGCAAGTTCCGGCGTCTACCGGAAGTTTCACCCATAATTCACGCAAATGCTCATGGGGCGCGGGAATAAGGTCAATAGAAGTCTTTGGAATTTTGGCTTTCTGGGACCAGCAGGAACTTCCTGTTTGGAACGCAGGGGGGAGGGGATAGTCAATCCAGGCTTCTCTATATACTGTCTATGTCTATTTTAGTTTCTCTACACAATAAGTTGTTATTTATGTGAAGTATCACACTGATGTGCATTGAGACAAAGTCGTTTTTAAAACAAAGTTATCTGGTTTTAACATCTTTGAAAGAAATATTTTGCTTAAACATTTCTAAGCCTAACGAAGGATAAAATATATTGTTTATAATATATTTTATCCTTCTTCAGGCTTGACTGGAAGCGACTGGAATGTGTATTGTTTGAGCCGTTTGTGTCCCGATTGTTTCTGCTTCTTTTGTGTAAACCTGGTCTGTTGAAAAGCAGGGGCTGATTCTAATGACTATAATGATAGAAAACAGAGTGGGGGGAAGGCTGTCATTAAAGGATGCTTATTGCAGCTTCTGAAAATGCCATGGCAGATGATGATACACTGGAGGTGCATTTTGCAAACCCATCTTGGGTGGTATCACTTATTTCAGACATAAACTGCAAATTTTAAAGCCAGTGTTGTTCATTCCAGTGGACCTTCTTCACCCCTAGGTTTTTGTTGTTGGGTGACGTAGACCGGATTAGACTGTTTTGCAATTTCTTAAAGCAAAGTTTTTCCAATTTTCAAAGTTGTTATACATTGTATATCATTGACTGTATATGATAACTGGACTGTGAGTGTGACAAATAGAAATGGACTTAGTCTACTTTTGGCTCCAACCAAACTAGGTAAATTCAGTTGCCCCTTTTTTCCATGTTGGTGCTAGAAAACGTCAGTTAGCAGAGATTGGTCCCAGTTGGTCTGAGTCATCATAACTATAGCAACCTCCCTTATAGGGTTGGGCACTGAAATTTGGTTCCAAGTAGGAACCGTTATGATTTATGCGGTTCTTCCAAAACCGAAAGAAGCTGTTGCAAACGGTGCCGCATTTCTGTGCCAAGTTGCGCTCAATACGCCGGGAGAGAGACAGCCGCTGCAGGGAGCACAGAATTCGGGCAGCCTGCTTGGCTTTCCTGAACTGTGATATTTTACTTATTTTTGTCAAGACAATAATAATAATAATAATAATAAAAAAGGTCCCTATTTTTCCTCCTCTCGGGTTAATACAGGACAGCGTTTAATCTCAGTCCCAGAGACACAGAAACAGCAGAAGCGGCTGTCATCCAGACACACCCCCGACTGAGATTAAAACCACTTAACCCCTCAGACAAGCTCAGGATCAGGTGTTTGCCAGGCAGCAAGGCGGCATAGCATCGAATCTGCCGCACAGCGAAAGAGTGACTGGCCACTGGTTTGCAGCTCTGAGGTTGTGGAGCTCTGATTTAATGGAAACAGCCAGCATGTCAAAAACTGACAACACCCAAAACGTCAGTTTTTTTAACAGAGGTCTTAACTATATCTCAATATGTGACTTTGGAATGAAAATTTGTTGATTTGTAAAGATGTAGCCATTACTTTTTATTACTGAAGTACCAAAATTCGCACCGAAACCAAAGAACCGCTTTGTCACCGGAACTGCATAAAACCCAATCAGTGCCCAACCCTACTCCTGAGTCAATCAGGAGCGAGCTTGTTAGAAGTCCACACCGCTACCATGTGGAAGCAAGCGTCAAGCGTTTTGAATGTTGAATGTGAGACCACAGACTTTTAATAAAACACTTAATTGGCCGGTTTATAACTTGAATAACTTGGACTACAGAAAAAATACAGTGAAAAAAAATGAGGATTAGCTAGAACATGTTAAAAAAGTAGCAGGGCACAAATGGTTATGCAATAATAATGACTGAGTACTGTATGTTAGAGAGTAGCCTGTAAGTTAGGTTTTTTTGCATAGTTAATAGCGGTATTTTATTGGTTATATTTTGAAAATTAACCGGATTTTCACGTGTCTTGGCATAACTTCCCACCAGGATCGCTCGCGGCTCGCGCCAAAGATACACCACTTGCATCGTGCGAGCTGGCCGTGGAGGAACGAGGCACTTCGGGTCTGATGTGAATGACACTATAAGTTAACAAGGGCGCGGAATGGAAACGGCCTCCGTTCCACGCCGCTTTGCAGCACTTCCGCTTGCGGTGTGAACCAGGCATTAGTTTCCCGCCAGGTTTAACAGAGTAGTTTAGAAGGGACATAGAGGATTAAAAATTCTATGGATTTATTGATTTGAAGTAATGTAAAGAGTTTATTCAAATTTTTTTATGCTGATTATCTAAATAAATGTTCATGTTGCCCTAATGTACTAGATTCTTCCTAGGTTTCATCAAGCAAAATAAACATCAACAGTAGGAAAGTAACGGAAGAAAAAAAAATATCCCAAAGTGTAACATTTTTTCCTTTATTATGCATTGTTTGGTGGTTTTAACTTATTCTCTGAAACAACTTTTGGCGCGGAAAATACTGTAATAGGTAATCCAGTTTATTTCTATGTCTATGAAGTCTATGAAACTTCTTAGAGCGAGCAGGTACTTCCTGTTTGAAACATCCGAGGGGAGGGGTCTCTCAGTCCAGTTCTCATATACAGACAATGGGTTGTCTACATATATAATTAATCCCTCTGCCTTTCCATCTATTCTTAAAGGGATAATTAAGGAAACCATTTAAGCCAAACCAGTTTGAATTATTCCAATTTACAAGCTGTTGCTGTTAGAAGCTTGAAGAACGCCTGAACCTGGCATTGCTTGCCACAAAACAGTCTGTTGTCCGTGTTTTTTCCCCTCTAGCCTAGAAAAGCATTCCTACTTTTCAGACACATTCAGAGAAAGCCCCCCACAGCTTTCTGAGGGGATTACTGGTAAATCCCTACGAGCTCCAGATGTTTTCCCAAGTAGAACACAGCAAGGAGACATCACCCAATCCCTGTAAACATCTGTCAGACAAAAGCCCCCACCGCTGAGGACAGCACAGAAGCTTACAGAGAGGAAAGTAGCTCGACTAGTCAGATTTTTCACTCTGTTGGGTCTGTTTGTTCATGTTGAGCTAAGTGGTTTTGCTGCGCATCTTGTGTGCCGGCTCATGCTAAGCCTCAAAGTCGACAAGTATTCTCCCCGACTGCAGTATTGAGGCTTCAAATGGATGAGGAGGCTCTGAGGGCAGGACTGTGCTTTTAGGAGGATTAGAACCTTTAAGTATCTCAAAAGCAGGAGTCTCTCTTGTCAGATCAACAGAGAGGCTGAAAAAATTCACATTTTAGAAGTCTTTAAGGTCTTCATTAATTTTCTCTCTGAGTATGGTCACTGGCTGAGCTACAGTTTATGCTTGAAGCTTACGTGAGACATAAACTGCAGTTTTTGCAGAGTCCCGGTCCTGAGTGGGAGATCACAGTCCCCTGACATGTTAGTGTGCATTTGCGGGATGTGAACATGGCTGTAACACGGCAGCTCCCACACATGCCCTTCTGGTCTGGGCAGAAGAAAAGCGTGAGCGTTGTCTGGATCAGTGAACTCTCCCAGCTCAGGGAGACAGCAGGAGTTGGGAAGAGTCTTCAGTGGGGCCACCAGGGACATTTCTGATGAGAGACGGAACGAACGACTGAGCATTTACTCAACTGGAAAAAACATTTTATTTTTTGCTTGTCCCCTTTTATTTTTCACTCTTTGGTCTGCAGAGAGCCTGAGCCTCGTTTTCCCAGAGATCTCAGATTCATGCTGAAGGGTCGTTGGGGTCCTCAGTCTTGCAGGCCTCCTGGTGCTGCTCCTCACCAGCTCTTGCTTAAGCCTCCTGGATGTCTGGGTTCAGAGATGGTTCCTATAGTTGAGCAGCATGGACAGATCCTGGTCCGGTGGCTCAATGAGCCCTCTGTGGTTATGCCGGCTCTCACATGTAGATCTTGGTCATTTCAGCCTGCCATAAAGACAGAGAGCACAGCAGTGCAGTGCCAAACTGTCTGTCAAGTTGGTGTTTATGCTTCCTTCTTTCCTTGAGTCTTGACTCGGTCCAGATTTATAGAACACATTCAGACTCATTCAATCTCAAAACATCAAGATATTTGCTCATCTGTTCCAGGGGTGCCAAATATGTGAATGTGCACAGCAAAATCAGTAGTGTTAATTTAACTCCCATAGAGTCAATTTTAACACTTTTAAAGTGTTTATATAATTCTCACCAGCCCGGTGTTAAAATTACACTATAGAAAGTGTAACTTTTTTAACTCTATAGTAGTGTTAGATAACTGACAATCTCAGTGTTGTTTTTGACACCTTGACAGTGTTTTTTTTAACACTAAACTGTGTCAATAATGTACTCTTTATGTGAGTTGAATTTCAATCATTGATTTACTTGTACATAACAATACAATTTGATGTTAATCCTGTTCATGTATGAACAAACTGTGATTTCCTAGCACATTCTAATTTTTTACTGTACAATTTCAGATGGAATGTCATCTACAAGTCATGCCTCACATAACCTCAAAGATAATTTGAATAGTAGAAGTAGGATATGAAGATATTCATATCGTTCCTTTGTATTAAGCATTGCCTCTTTTTTATTTTTGACATGCTCAAACTGCCAAACAGCATGGATGTGACTTGTGCTCACAGCTCCCTCACTTATGGTGACCGATTTCCCACTTCCCATGAGTCTTAGGAGCTGAAGGTGGGGCTAGGTCCCAGATTGCCACAATACAAATAACCATCTGCAGTTGAAGTGAACCTTTTTGTGATCATACAGAAGACATGTAGAAGCAGCTACATGTTCATCTTTTCCCTTCTTGTCCACAGCTGGGTTGAAGGTTCAGCGGTTTGAGAAAAAGTGTCAAAATATGTTATGATATGAAAGAAATAATTTAACATTTAGCAGGCTTTTTTAAGCTCTTTTTTTGAAACAACTCTGTCAGCCAGTGTTACTGGAAACAGTATTTGAAGCTCCGCCTCCAATACTGCTTTAACTCAGGGGGTGTTAAAAACAGCACCAACATCAACACTTATCAACTCAAAATACTTAACACTGGAAAAATCAACACAGATTAACACTATAGATTTTGCTGTGTGTGGAAGGCGTGTGGGTAGATTGCAGGTAAAAAAAAAAGACAGCCAGCCAATCATCATCTTGGCCATCAAGTACATCACTTGATTGACATGCAGAACAGCCAATTGAACAAGGGCTGATGCATGTCACTGCACTTGCATGTTCCCACTAGACTGAGCACTCCAGGTATGAACTTTCTCCTCCTCCTAAACCTCAGAAAGTGTGAAAGTTCAGCATCAGACTCCAAACCGTGAATGTAGTGGCTAGTTCACCTCTTTTTCTTGGCTGGTCCAAGGTCAGTCACTCAAAAAGAACCTCAAACAGAACGCACACGGGACATTTCTGTTGTCAGTACACCGTGCACAACATGACAGCTTCAAACATATTTTTTAACATATTTGTTAATTTCACACAGTCATCTGAATGTGTTAATTTATTTCACAATGCATGGCTTCATTCACTTTAAAATCTACTTTCTGAGTATTGAAGTACATCGTATATCATATTACTTTAAGTAGAACTTTTGGAGCTGCTTGTTTTCCCATAAAGTGTGAGCACTCCTGATCTCTGCTTTTGAGCTGCTGAAAGTGTGTTTCAGCAAAGTCCAGTAAAGTTGACTCAAGTGGACCTTCTTGCCTCCTCTCAAACTGAAACTTTAGCCCAGTGAAGGGGAGGGATGAGGAGGAGGGGGGTCAGACCAAAGTGCATATCAAAGAGAAGCAGCCATCTGTCAGTGCAGGCAGCAAACAGCTGCTACAGGAGATGCAAGATGTCTGAAGAAAGACAGACGAGATGAAAGGTGACAGGAAGCAGACTCCCTCCTTTTCTAGCCCTCCTGCAAGAGAAGAAGTTGACCAGAAGACTGCTGTGATGTCAGCCTGTCTCCAGATGCCAGCTCCTCTCTCATCTCCTTGCCTCCTCCATCCTCTGTCTCCTCCTTTTTGCCATGATCCTGGAGATCCTTTACTTGTTTTTTTTTTTTTTTAATTCCAGTTCTGTTGCCATTAAGCAGACATTTCTTTTGTATGAAATTAAATGAGGTTAACAGTTTCTTCTGCAATAGTCAAACAATACTTAATACATGATGTGCCAATTATGACAAGGTTATTATGACAATATTTAGGTTTTTAAACCTAAATATTACATTTAGTCAATTATTTAGCATTAGTAATTGACCTGCTGGAGTAAAGTAGATACAAATCTCTCTGCTCATTTGCTCACATAAATGAGAATGTGGATTGTGTTAAATAAATGTTAAGGAAATGAGCACAGGGCCTTGTGTTAATTAGTGTAGCAGCGTAAGCCTCGTTACATCAGATCTTCTTCTCTCCCTACTTAGCACAGCTTATTCCCCTTTGTGCTTTTATCCCCCAGCATTGTTAATTTGAAAGAAAAAAACAGTCTGTTTCAAAATAGAGCGCTGCTGCACACTAGCTTAAATCATTAAGCCCATTTTCTGCCAGCTTAGAGCTGCTGAAATGCCCGTAATAAGGGAGAGCGAGGATGCTTCTGACTGCTCTCTTTCTCTCTGCAGAATGTCATGTGTGACATTGGTCAGTGTAACACAGTAATGGCCTTAATTCTGTAATCACTTTAATATGTGGAGATTGCTTCAGGACATGTCAAGGGCAGAGACCGATTTATGAAGTTGGATTTGTTACAAACACATTGTCTGTCTATAAAAAGGTTTTGTATTTTTTAAAGAAGTTTGTGTGTCTGTAAAACTGTAGAAAAAAAAAGCCATCCATTGAAATGCTTTGTGTGTGTTTGAAATACCATCCTTACATACAAGCATCCGCACTGATCTACAAGTTACACGAACAACTCTTTTGCTTTTCAATAAATCAACCAATCAGCAGCATTTCACTGTCTCCCCATCAGTGTGCTGCCTGGACCAGCCAATCAAATGCTTGATATCATGCCAGGACAACAAAAAGAAAAAAAGAAAAAAAAAACATTTTCTTCATTTAATATAAAGAAGACAAGACAAAATGTTTGACGATACCTGGAATATGGTAATTGTTGTATTTTATTGTGACATTGCAACTAAAAAAGTAGTGTTTAGGAATTTAATTTCAGGAAATTCTTGTGGCTCACTATCTTACAAAAAGTATTCACTCACCTGCCTTGACTCACACATGAACTGAAGTACCATCCCATTCCTAACCCATAGAGGACAATATGAAGCTGGTCCACCTTTAGCAGCTATTCCAGCTTCAACTCTTCTGGAAGACTGTCCAAAGGTTGAGGAGAGTTTCTAGGAATTCTGAATCATTCTTGTTCAGGTCACACTGATGCTGGAGAAGGTCTGGCTCTCAGTCTCTGCTGTAATTCATCCCAAAGGTGTTCTATGGGGTTCAGGTCAGTCCAGTCCAGACTCTGTCCTCCATGTCTGTATGGACCTTGCTTTGTGCTCTGGTCACAGTCATGTTGGAAGAGGAAGGCCCGCTCCAAACTGTTCCTACGAGGTTAGGAGAATGGAATTGTCCAAAATGTTTCATTCAAAGTTCCTTTCACTGGAACTAAACCAATGCAGTCTGAAATGTCCCGTTCTCCTGCAGCCTCCAAACCCAGACTGGTCCATCAGATTTCCAGATGGAAAAGTGTGATTCCTCCCTCTAAAAAAGGCTGCTCTGTCCAGTGACGGCGGGCTTCACTCCACTGCTTCCACGCTTTGTATTACACTTGATGATGTGTCTGGATGCAGCTGCTGCCATGGAAACCCATTCCATGAAGCTCTCTGTGTACTCAGACTGATCTGAAGGTCACATGAAGGTTAGAGCTCTGTAGTGATTGACTGTAGAAAGTCTACGACCTTTTTGACCTTCATCATCCTCTGACCTCTCTCCATCAGTTTACGTGGTCGACCACTTGTTTCGGAGTTGCTGTTGTTCCAAACTCTTCCATGTTGTTCTGATAGAGCTGACAGTTGACTGGAATATTCAGGACATTTCATGAGTGGATCTGTTGTACAGGTGTCATCCTCTGACAGTTCCTCTCTGGAATTCACTGAGATCCTGAGAGAGGATCATTCTTTCACTGATGTTTGGAACAACAGTCTGTATGTCTGAGGATTTATACACCTGTGATCAGGACAGGTGATTAGGACACCTGAATCTGATCATCTGGATGGGTGAGTGAATACTTTTGGTAATATCGTGCATCCTCCGCCCTATTGTTTTTGCCTTGTACTTGTTTTTGTGATCAGTTGATCCAACCATCACGCGGTTGGGTGACAGTAAAAATGATGCAGCAATCATCTTTGTTGCAACAATTTTTTTGAAGGCCTTTCGTTTGATTATCGTGTAAAACATCTGGCAGTTTGTCAGGATGAGGCCAGATAAAAGTCTTTACTTCTTCACAAAAGTAAAATAAATCTTTTTTTTTTGTTTTCCCATCAAGACAGCCTTATGGATGGAGCTGTGTTCGTGTCTAACTTTCTAAAACAAACATGAAAACGACAGTCAAACTGAGGAGTCTGGTCAGACGATGTGTTGTGAAGGTATTGGAAGGATGAAATACTGACCTAACAAACCAAAGCTATGCTGTTTAGAGTGCAGTGATTAAAAAGTGAAAGGGGCAGTGAGGTTAAACTTGATTAAGTATGAATTTGTTGAGAAGCAAAAGAACTGTACATGTAAGTTGGGTTTTGTCATTGTAGATCAGTGCACGTACTCGCATGTGCACATGACGTCTCTGTCAGGAGGCTGCTCGCCGTCTCTCCCTCTGGTCGCCCACGTGCACAGTCTCCAGAATACTAACCACTTCCTGTTTACCACTCCATGTGTCCAGTACACCTGCAGCCGCTCTCAAGAGTCCCACAGCTGTTGCCCATCTCCTATCACTCACCACACTACTTAACCCAAGCTCCAAGCTAAGCGTGAAGTATTGAGCCGCTAGCCTTTACTGAGCGTGTTTCCAGCAGTCTGATTCTTCTTGTCTCGACCCAGTTCTGATCCTGTTTGCTCCCCTGCTAGCCGCCTGCCTCGACTCCTGCCTGTCCCTGACCATCGTCTCCGCCAGCCTCTGACAAACCATCGCCGTATCTGACCACCGCTACCTCTCCCACCACATCGCTGAGCATAAATAAAAACACTGCAGATGGATCAGAACGCCTCTGATTCTGTGTTACAGTCTCACACACAGACAAAGAAGTTTTATGGATTTACATTTTTCTTTCTACAGTTACAAAAACAATATTACAGACACACACATTTGCTATTAAAAAAAATATTTTTTTGGATGGACGCTTTATTTTCTACGGATTGGAAATCTCTTATTCCAAGTATAAAACCTTTTTATGGATGAACAATGCTATGAAAGAAATGCAACTTCACAGAGCTCATGAACAGTGATTACTGTAGCTGGACATCAGAGCATGGATGAAAAGGAAAAAGAGGAAGATACGTGGATGTTTCTCTTTTCTGTGGATGACTGTCAGGGACATCTGGGTGTAGGTGGAGACTTAACTGTGGCTCCACACAAGTGATGACATGAAAGACAGACGTCTAAAAGGGGGTCAAAGCCAGAGAAAAAACTGCTGTCTTCACTTCTGGTCCCTACAGCTCGTTAGATTGACAAGCTGCCAGCATGGACAGCTCCCAGCACGAGGAACACAAACGCACACACTCCAAAGTTTCCCCGGCCATCTGCCTCCTCCTGCTTCTTCTCAGTACCACGGCTTTGATTTCACATTTAAAATACAAACAGAGGCTTGTTACAGACAGTGTGTGCGAGTGCAAATGTCAGCTCTGCATCTTCACTGCAACATCTGATGTGTTTGAGCAGCCCAGACGGCAGAGATTAGGAGTCACGGTGGAGAGGAAGAGCTGAAATGAGCTGGAGCTAAAGTCTCAGGCATCACTCACTCCCAAGCAGACACACTTTCTATGGAAGTCATCAGAATCAGAAAAGTTCTTTTTGTTGGCATTTGCTTATTCGTTTACTCTACACTGACTTGTTAACGAATTAAGAAGAAAGAAAAAGTGGCCAACAAAATGTGTGTACAAATAAAGAAAAACAAATGCATTAGGTTTAACTTTTCTTCAAAAAAAATGTTCAACATTTTAAACTTTGAAGCCTATTGACAAAAAAAAAAGAAAGTGTGTTACCATTATAGAACTGAAGCTTTACATCACAAATGCCAAAGTAGAAAATAATCTTATTTTATATAACAGCAAAATTGACACCTAGGATTATACCACACATTTAGTTCTGTTGTAGAAACCTCAAACAGGAACTTCAAAACCTTTTTCTCTTTTGAAGACCCACCCTGAGGAAATAAGTGTTTTTGTCACATTTTTCTGATCATGGAATACATATAAAAAGAAAACCAAGCGTAATATTTCATTTCTAAGTTCTGATATTCAAATCGTTATGAACCTGGAGCAGACAAAATAAATCTGTTTTAAAAAGATTGTATTTGTGATGGAGAAAATATGCTGGGCGGGCCACAAGCTCCCTGCTCTGCTCCATTCTGATTCATCCACTTACAGATAGGGTTTGGCACCGACTGGGTTTTATGTGGTTCCGGTGCCAAAGTGGTTCTTTGGTTTCGGTTTCGCTTCCTAACCCGTACCAATTTTGGTGCATCAGTAATAAAAAATATTGTCTACATCTTCCCAGATCAACACATTTTAATTCCCAAGACATACTGACGCATGGTTAAAACCTCAATATCAAAGGTTGCCGTTTTGAGTGTTGTTTTTTAATGTCCTGGCTGTTCCCATTATATCAGAGCTCAGCAACCTCCGAGCCGCCACTGTTTCGTCGTGCAGCAAATTTGCTGCTTGCCACCTGTCAAACGTGATCCTGAGCAAATCTGAGGGGTTACCAGGCAGAATGATTGGCTGGAACTTCAAAGTACTGAACAGAGTAGAAGTAATTGACATGTCCGAAGACAAATAGACCTTCACTGAAACTAAGCACCGAAATATGGAACCATTTGCAGCAGCTTCTTTAGGTTTCGGTAGAACCGCATAAATCATAGCGGTTCCTACTTGGAACGGAGTGCCCAACCCTAATCACAGACAAACAGCTCCATGAACGTCTTTGTTTTCCTCGTCTGAGCTGGAATCTGGATCAGAACTGTACGGCTGGATAGATCTGGTATTACTCACCATTTTTGTTGACGTCAGGTCGGGGGTGTGAGGGGCTGTTATTTCCTGGTGGAGAAAGGGAACAGACTATTTCCTGGTGGAGATTGGCAACACATTGGCAACTATTTTCTTGTGGAGAAAGGGAGCGATAAATAAGAGGAACTGGTTTGAAAATGGATTATTGAGCAAATGCAGAAAAGGAATTTTGATCTGGAGATTGATGATGCTTCAAAGAGAACAGAGCCGTTCACAGCCAGGGATAACCAGAACAATGTTCTCATCATTTCAATAAATCCTGAAATGTTCCTCTGTTGTTGTCTACATTTTTGACCGAGTTTCACCACAAAATGAACCCATTAGCCATCATCATTTTGTCTGTCCCAAATTTTGGGGATAAACGTCCAGGCTGCACTGTATGTACATCAATATTTTTAAAAGTGAATGCTTTTTTAATGGGTGACACACTGGCGAGGACGACTCTAAGATGACATCATGCCTTTCACCCTAAGGAGTGAAGGGCGGAGCCTCATAGATCAGGTTGTTTTTCCTCCGGGTATGAAAAGAGTTTACAAAAAATACTCAGATTTCATAAATCATTTGTTTTTTAGGGTTCCAAAGGTGATACATAATCATATATCTGGATATAGTTTACTCTGAAAGACCTAAGAAAATCATGGTATGACCCCTTTAAACAAATGAATACTTAATTTGGAATCAGAGAACATGTTCCTCAGGCTTGAAGAAACTTTCTCATAATGTTTGTCTGTTATTTTGTTCAAAACCTGCAACTTGGAAAAACCCTTTTTTGCAGTAGTTAGGATTTTAGTCATAAATAAACTGAATGAAAGAAAAAACCCAAACTACATACTTAAATTCCATTAAAATAATCCATGCACACATGGTTGCAATAAAAAGACATTCTGACAGATGATAAAAAACTGCCCTGCTTTCACTAATGAATTTTAACAATTTATTGTTTTGTGCTGATACATGTAATGTTGCAGTAGATTAGTTAATGGTTAAATAATTGGGTCAGGGAATCAATGTGACCATATGATATTACTTTGAACCATTTATTTGTTGTAGGGATTTCAGTTCTATCAAATTGAAATGAGCTGTGTAATAACTTAAGTGAATGAGTTGAACTGTGTTTTCTTTTTTTGTTTGTTTTAGTGAGTTTTGCTCTTAACTCATCCAGTGGCTTGAATTGTAGCTTTTGTTTAACAGATTTGGATATTTTCTTAATTATACAAAATTATACAACTTAATGAAGCTTGGAAAGCTACAGCCTATTAAACAGAGGTGGGGACTCGAGTCACATGACTTGGACTCGAGTCAGACTCGAGTCATGAATTTGATGACTTTAGACTCGACTTGGACTTTCCTACCTCTGACTCGTGACTTGACTCGGACTTTGATATACATAACTTGTGACTTGACTCGGACTTTAGCCCTCTGACTCGGAAAGACTTGCTATTTTTCCCCCCAAATCCACGGATTATAAAGTATATTATAAAGTATATCGAGAAAAAGCCGCGCCACGGTCCTCTGTCTGTGTATGTGTACATCCGTGTGTGTCGGCCCAACATCCAATCAAATTAGAGCCACGTTTGATTGATGTGACAGCCCAACCAATCAAATTGCAGAAAAACAAAGCCCCGCCTCCCCTTTAAAAGCGGGAGTTCCTGTTTGCCGGTGTTTTTTAGTTCTAGCATAAAAGTTTATAGATCGTCAACAACAAACAGTTTGCAGTTCGCAGAACATGTGGATATAAGGATTACTCAAAGAGATTCAACAACAACCAACTTCATCTGACTGTAGGAGCAGCAAAATCAAGTAAGTTCTGAGTGAAAGCTGGCGCTAGCTTAGCGGCTAACCGCTAGCTGCAGTAAAATGAATGGGACTGTAAACTGTTAGCGGTACATTGTGACACCGTGCAGCTCGGTATAATCAAAGAGTGACAACAGGTGATTTTGACATTTCCACCGCTCAGATCTTTACCTGGGATATGGGCGGGACGCGAGTGATCATAGCGGGACAGCAGTGCTGCTGGGACCCGAGCTCGGTTGTTTTCTGATAGAAATCCAGCAAACGTATTATAGAATTCACAGAGATGCTGCATGAGGGTTCTTTCTTTCCCTATTTTTCGGTTTACCACTGTTGCTGCTTTAATGCTTTGTGGTGTGTTTCAGAGAAAAAAGCATCCTCTTTCTCTGGGGGTCACATTCCCTCTTGAATATTTGCTGTTCCTTCCTTTTTCATTGACAAAATATTTACTTTTTCTGCTTTGAGAGTTTTTAGTTTGCATGTCTTTATTTTAGTGTTTCACCTGCTATCATGAGATGTGTACTTCTGATAAAAAAGATTTGTCCACCATGAATACAATTTATTTCATTCTAATGAATTTAATCATGAATATACTCATAATCTCTGTATTCAGAGTATTTCCTGTTCAAGTACAGCGTGAACAAAGTAAGATTTTGTGCATAGCTTTGCAATATATATTTATACATAAAATTTCACGTGAATAGTCACTTTCAAAATATATGTACCAATATATACATGCATACACCACATTTAGTTTTACACTAGGCATTTTTGTTTTGAATTCTACTTTTCTGTTTTGAACACAGAATTTAACTTAACTCCTGTTAACTTAATGTGAGATATTTTGACAGTAAGTTGACAGAAATTTTGTACTGAATACAAAAAAAAAAAAGTTTTCCAAACAACAAAAAATAATTTCACAACAGAAATGTTAAACATAAACCTAGATGTACGATTCATATATTTTGTTTTGTTTTTTGGAGTCAAACTAAACCACTCTGCATTTTATGTTCTTCCTCAGTTCTTCTTCTTTTATCCGCTCTGTTTATAAAAAAACGTGCAGATATGAAACAGAATCATAAGTTGATAATTATAGTGGTTTATTAATTTAGACTAAAAGAGTCAGTACCTCATCACCCACAGGCTTAAGTGCACATCACTGGTCTGTAGTGAGGGGATTTAAAGGGACCATACCATGAAAAAACAACTTTTTGAGCTTTTAAGTGTATTTTAATGTTCATTCCTCACATAAAGAACTCCAAAGTGGTATTTTGATTCACTCATGCATTTCTGAGTACCATAAATCCTCTACAAACTGCGCTGTTAGCAGCAGCCCCTCCCATACCCACGAAAACGAGCGTCTCCTCATGATCTGATGTCACAGAGTGAGACCGCCCCTTTTAGGAAGCGTATGCTCTGATAGCTCCGCCCCCAGTCTAACACCAACGCCGAATTTCTCCACAGAGCTAATGATGATCGGCAAAAAACACTTTCATTTTAGATGCAGAATATTGTATATCTTCCTGTTGTGTCTTGAATAAATTCCAGCTCAAACAGTTTGTTACTTTAGATGCGGGGCTCCTTTAAGACCCCCCATTGGGCACAGTCTTGAGTGTATTTTTGTTGTGAAGAAGTGTAGCGATGGCCGGGCCTACTAAGGGCAGATATATGGTATGTGCATCCATCTTTGAAAAAAAATTGATATTTATTTTTGAAGGAAAAAACGAATACACACTGCTGGCTCTAGAATGAAATCAAATGGGCGGCAGCCACACGCAGCAGCAGGCGGAGCCTCAGGAATTTAGTTGTTTTACTTCCGGATAGGACAAAAACTAAAGAAAATAACTGGTAGTATTTCATAAATGTGTTTTTTAGTGTTCCAAAGGTAATATATGATCATATATATGGATATAGTTCACTCTGAAAGGCTTAAGAAAATCATGGTATGACCCCTTAAATATCCAGACTACCCTGGTTCCCTGCTGTCTCCATCTTACCACATTTCAAATGTGGTAAACTGCGTTTTTGTTATAGATAAATTATTTTGGATTTTTGAAGTGGAGATGCATCAACTCAGTGGGAATTTAGCTAAAATGCTTGCAAAATACAGTTCATAAAAGCACACATGATCTGTGTAATTAATATTACATTGTTTTATAAATGACTTGAAATGACTTGAAACATTAATAGTAGGACTTGTGACTCGACTTGAGACTTGTTGGTGATGACTTGTGACTCGACTTGGGACTTGAGTGCTTTTGACTTGGGACTTGACTCGGACTTGAGGACAAAGACTTGGGACTTGACTCGGACTTGCAAAATGATGACTTGGTCCCACCTCTGCTATTAAAAGATTCCTCTGATCCTCTTCTGATCTATTTTACGTGCTCCCAATATTCTACTGGTTGATCTATCAGAGTGAAGCGTTGCAGGCATCTTGTGGCCTGCGGATTGTAGATTTTATATCATAAAAACAATCTTTTTCAAACAGGATTTTTTCTTCTGCTCCTGAATCACAACCACTTAACCCTTGAGCACTATCGCTGGGGGATTTTCACCCGGGCAAATGTGTTTACATGATTTTCAATGTTGCATTTTTAAAAGTGCCCTTGTAAAAGTCTCACATGTCCCAGGAATGGGTGGACCAAAGGCAAATTTACAGTATCATTTTTATTTTTTAAGGATTTTTTTGTTCTCAAGTTCCCAGTTTTTTAGTAATTTTTAAGCATGTTTTTAGGATCTTCCTATGTTTTTATCTTCTATTTTTTACATAAACCACAGTTGAAAATCAAAGAAAACTACTCTAATTTATCATCTGTTGTCTTATTTTGATCTATTTTTTAATGAGAGACACTTTTCATTGGGTATATTATATAGGGTAAATACTGTATTACCCGACAAAATTGATGGAATAACATATACAGCTGAAGTGTTCTAGAGTTAAATAAAACAAATAGATGAATTTTTATACTTAATTTTCTTTAGATATATCCTTATCATCAGAAAAATGTGACAAGAACATGTAAAAACACAATTTTCATTGGAGTGGGTCTGTAGGACTTCAGACCCCCAGAGAGCGGTTGACCCCTGACCTCTCCACCAGCATGCAGTAAGGACCGCAGCAGTTCTTTTGAGCATGAACATGTGTCTTCTGGAGATCAAACTTTGGTCTGGCACACGGATAGACTCCATTTAATAGTCTAAGCACACAGACACTCACACAGACACACACATCCCCCATCTAGAGAAATAAAACAGGGCTGAGAATTGGCCTGAAATTTGTCTCTGCGGATCTGGCGGCAGAGGCAGGCGGGATGCAGCGGCCGTTATGTGAGGCATCTTTTATTAATTGCTGTGGTGCTTAGACTGCAAGTTTCTCCATGATCATTAATGCATGCATGGTATAACGTATTTACATGTCCTCATGCATTAAACATGTGCAGCTTTAGTGTTGTGGAGGACCCCTCTGCCCACAGGTCCGATGTATTCTCTGTGTGTGAGCTGATTTGCATTCAGCCACACTGTAAAACCAACTTGCTTCCAGACCCCTGTGCATCTGCAGAAAGCCAATGGAGCATCAGACAGCAAACAACAATCTCCACTCGGGCTGCCGGGGTCTGGCTCTCAGACAGAGGCCGACAGGGCTCACGGTTAGGGAGAGGTTATGAGCAGGACTGATGGGGTACTGATGGAGCCTGGGATGGAAATGGATTCCACAAAGTCCAAACTCTTCGGACATGTGAGAGAGGATTACAGGAGAGGGTCGAGTAAAGCTGTCCGACTTTCAGCAAGCAAACATTTTCTCATTCAGTCGCCAGCAGGCGAGCTGATTGATCATGTCAAAGCACAGTTCCCCGTCGACCGATTCATCTTCACGATCGATTGACCACTGAGCTCAGTCACATCCCTTCTGCCTGTGTCCACAAAGTGCAGCTCATAAAACACTTTTTCTGTAATGGAGCTCTTATCTTCCATGTTGATCTGTTTATTTGCTGTGCTGGTAGGCCTCACTTTATTATTTTCAGTTCAAACTCAGCAGATTTGCCTGATGTTGGTCCCAGTCACCTGCATCTGTCTTCGAAGAGTGTCTGGATTTATTTTTGAATCCCTGTTTTTGCCGATCGTTGTGTATTATCATCCCAGATAATTGCTGACGGAGGTGCACATCAAAAAATCCTGGTTGGATACTTAGAAATGATTAAGTCATAGGTCACTGGTCACTGGCGTCACTGGTGATGCCTCACCAGTGACGCCAGTGACCAGTGACGCTTAAACACAAAATCTTTGACATACTGTAACTTTTCAATCGTTAACACAATAATTCCAGTAGAGTTATCGTGTTAACGGTAATTAGCCACTTTTCTCCTTCACAATCTACTGGAATTATTGTGTAAACGTTTGAAAAGTTACAGTGGATAAAATAACAAACTCCAGTGTTAAAGGGTTAATAAACTGCTACATCTCTGGTACTTACAGAGAAGGCTGGTATTAGCTGCACGCCTGTGTGTATATGCAGAATGAAAAAAGAATAAAAATAAAGTCCTATCAGCTGTCACACACACCAGGGTGTGAAATTTGTTGTCTGCATTGGACCGACTCCCAAGGGCAGGTGTCTGCAACCTTTAACACTGAAAGAGCCATTTGGTCTAGTTTTTTACAGATCAGAACCCAACGAGAGCCACAAAGTCTCACTTTTTTTGTCAAAAAATGTACAACATTTATGCTTTTTTGACAGTAAAACATTGATTTGTAAATGTAACTTAAAAACTACCCTAATTAAATTACAAGACTGCCTATGTTTATTCTTATACAACATTTATAACTTCTTTTACTTTTGACAGCAGGACACACTAGTGTCTTTCAAAATAAAAACCTCCCTGTTTAAAAAAAATCCTCCTGCTGCACCAGGTTAACTTTTATCATTAGGATTCTGGTGTGCCACAACCTTTTTTTTTCTTTTACTCTCAGATATAAACAACATTTTAGTAGAATCTATTTATTAAAAAAAAAATACTGGAGCTGCTGAACATGATAACGTCAAACTTCTGGGATCAATCATACAATTCCACTGCAATACTTTATTTCAACCTGTAGAGAGGAGCACACAGACCGGTTTTGACTGCATTTTCAGGAATTAAACAATTGTAGTTTAATTTGTCAAAAATTTGGCAAAAAGCAACAGACAGCACTTTTAAAGCCCCATTTATAGAAGTCAACAGACAAAAAAGTTGATTTAGGGTTTGGTTACCTTTTAAAGTTTAAGAGCCACAATAAAGGGACAAAAGTGCCACATGTGGCTCCGGAGCCACAGGTTGCAAACCCCTGTCCTGGGGGAGTGGTGAGCTGCAAACACAGGTGTGCTCAGGAACTGTTTGATGGTTTAACCTCCAATCCGACCCCTTAATGCTGAGTGTCAGTCCGGGAGGCTCTGGGCCCTTTTTTCAGTCTTTGGTTTGCCTTAATAATGGATTTAAATACACAACCTTTTAGTCAGAGGGCAGACACTCCCAAAATGCCACTCAGATAGAATATTCCTGGAAGTACAAAAAAAAGTCTTGCATTTGTAAAAAGTATGGGAACCTGCTGATTTTCAGTGTAAACCACAATGTTTAGTTTGACAAACTCGACTCTTCAGGGTAAACATTCATGAATTCTGAGTTCCACACATCAAAAGACGGAAGACATTCTATCGCCCGCCTCATCGAGCATGAATGATTAAAATAACAGGATTTCAGAGAAACAAGCAGCGTTCTGTGGGCAGACGTGCTGGCAGCGTCTCCTGACTGCATCTCTGAAGCTCACTAATGGGCCAAACAGCGCAAAGCTCTTTTTAACCAAAGCGCTTAGATGTGAAATCACAAAAGCACCGTACTGATACGAGGCATTGCTTTCATGTCGTGATGGTGAACGGAGATATGAAGATTATTAAATTATCCATTGCCTCAGTTTTTTCTTGGGAGATAAAACAGTTTTGCTGGAGAAAGGTAGTGATAGTCTAGTTTTGATAATGACAGAGGTGACATCATTACTTCCTCTTGACTCTGGAGAAATTCTGCTAATTTATTTGGTGAAACCTAAGTGTTACTGATGTTACTGTGTTTCTAGTGGCCATATTTAATTCAGTTCACTGATAAAGTGGTAATCTGGGTTGTCTCTAGGCTTCATATGATAGAAAGTTTGACACTGTGACCCTAAAGTTCAAATCAAAAACAATCAAAAACATTTTAAACATTACAACAGCGATTCAAACAGTAAAAAATAGCAATAAATACAGAGTTACATTTTAGAAAACACAATTCCAGAACAAAAATGTAAAAATAAAAAAAAGTAAAACAGTAAAAAAAAGTGATTTATAGCAAACACTACTGATATGATGATGATGTTAATCCTTAATTTCAGTTTAAAAGTTTTTTGACATGAAGCAATACTAAATACCATCATCACTGATCAGCGATGTCCAACAGTATTTACTAGGGATACAACAATACAGTTTGCTCACAATTTGAAACGAGGGTCGCGGTTTGATACGTACCTCGACACGAGGGTTACGGTTCGATACGTAGCTTGACACGAGGGTCACAGTTCGATACATACATTGATACGAGGGTCACGGTTCGATACGTACCTCGATACGAGGGTCCCGGTTCAATATGTACCTCGATACGAGGGTTACGGTTCGATATGTACCTCGATACGAGGTACGCGGTTCAATATGTACCTCGATACGAGGGTCGCGGTTCAATATGTACCTCGATACGAGGGTCGCGGTTCGATATGTACCTCGATACGACGGTCGCGGTTCGATACGTACCTCGATACGAGTGTCGTGTTTCTATACGTACCTCGATACGAGGGTCGCGGTTCGATACGTACCTCGATACGAGGGTCACGGTTCGATACGTACCTCGATAGAGTCACGGTTCGATATGTACCTCGATAGAGTCGCGGTTCGATACGTACCTCGATACGAGGGTCGCGGTTCGATACGTACCTCGATACGAGGGTTGCGGTTTCGATACGTACCTCGATACGAGGGTCACGGTTCGATACGTACCTCGATAGAGTCACGGTTCGATATGTACCTCGATAGAGTCACGGTTCGATACGTACCTTGATACGAGGGTCACGGTTTGATACGTAGCTCGACAGGAGGGTCACGGTTCGATACGTACCTCGATACGATGGTCACGGTTCGATACGTACCTCGAGACGATGGTCGCGGTTCGATACGTACCTCGAGACGAGGGTCACGGTTCGATACGTACCTCGAGACGAGGGTCACGGTTCAATACGTACCTCGAGACGAAGGTCACGGTTCGATACGTAGCTCGATAGAGTCACAGTTCGATACGTACCTCGAGACGAGGGTCCCGGTTCGATACGTACCTCGAGACGAAGGTCACGGTTCGATACGTACCTCAATAGAGTCACGGTTCGATACGTACCTCGATACGAGGGTCACGGTTCGATACGTACCTTGATACGAGGGTCGCGGTTCGATACGTACCTCGATACGAGGGTCACGGTTCGATACGTACCTCAATCCGAGGGTCGCGGTTCGATACGTACCTCGATAGGGTCACGGTTCGATAGGTACCTCGATACGATGGTCACGGTTCGATACGTACCTCGATACGAGGGTCACGGTTCAATAGCTAGCTCGATACGAGGGTTGCGGTTCGATACGTATTGAACAAAAAAAAAAAACTGAAATCCTTTTGATTCACAGATTATGATTTCTTTTACAAAGTGAAACCAGATAACAAAGAAATCAGTTTTTTTTCCAAGTGCACATCTTTCGGCACTTATTACAGAATGACACTTAAATAGAACTCTTCTAAACTTGTAAACATTAAAACTTGCGTACAATTTAATCAAATGTAAAAGTGCCTCAGTCCTCAATACTTGTAAACATGAATATAATAAACTTCAACAATCTGAGCTGTGCTCTTTAGTCTTGACATTCTGCAGTACTGCACTATTAATGTTTCAGTGTGAGGGCCGTCATATAATGAACATTTACACAGAGATACATCTCTGCTGCCTGTGAAGTCCAGCTGTACGTGGAAAGTTGTGCGTTTTTACTAAGTTGTTTTCAATCTCTTTGCGCACTTGTTCATAATGTGCAGGTATACATAGATTCTTCTGTGAAATATGGACGTGCTGGTACACTATATTGTGGGCCAACTGTTTTCATTAAATGACAAAGCCCCTCATTATCAGCCACTGAAAAAGACGGCAGAGCTTTAGCAATAAACACTCTGATGGTGTCAGATATTTTCTTGTGTTTATCTGTGATAACAATATAAGTCTTGAAATATATCTGGGATGTTTTAATTGTGTTAGTTGTTTAACTTTTAGACAGTGACGGGGCTGGGTGATGATGTCAGAAATGGGCGGTCATGTTGGACGTGTTTCCCACATGGTACGATATAGAGATGAGGCAAACCTAGCAGACATTGTACTTCTTGTTAATGCATTTCGCTCCCTGATCCTCATATTTGACGGTGAACCCTAGATGTTTTCACACCGCAGGTTTTAGTGTTGGTGGAGCATCTTTAAACATGAGCCAGAAGCTGCTCACACATTACCGCATTGGTTCTCACACAAGCGGCCATCCCCAATGAAAAGTCCACGAAAACGCACACAGAAGTCTGAAATTCTGCTCTACATGCGTTTGGAGAGACTCCCAAAAATCAGTCTCCCGAAAGGGCGCTGACGCAGCCAGTGCGAGAGCACGTTGTCGGCCAGGAAGGGGAGAGTGGGAGCAGACAGGCTCTGGAACGAAGACATGAATGCACAGACACACTAAAGGCAGCTCAGAGTGGTACTGAATAAATAAAATGCATATCGTGAAAAACGCCGTACCAAACTGTGGAACACGAATCGGTTTTATATTGAATATTGTTGCATCCCTGGTATTTACCTATTCAGGTTTCTGAAGAAAACTTTTAGAAAGGCAAAACTCATTCTGTTTTACTATCGTTTTCATTTAGTTTTCTGAAAATTACTTTTGTTTTTCAAAATATTTGTTTTCATTTTTGTTTTTTATGTTTTGGTTTTAAGAATTTTGTTTTGTTTACGAAACTGTCAAGATTTTTTTCTTATTTGTTTTCCTTTCCTTTTTAATTGTTGTTTGGATCCTTAAATGTTTTTGCATGGAGTGATTTGTCGAGAGAATACATTTTTTCATTTGAGCCTCATTAATGCATAACAGAAAAATACCTGTTGTAAGAGCATTCACACAACAAAGCCTCACTGTTGTGATGTTACATGAAACAACACCCATTTGGAAAGCAAGCTAACACAACGCAGACAAACAGCAACAAATAAGCAGTCTTCTGTCACAATCGGACACATTTTGTTAGGTTTGTTCAACGTACAATCAGGTTTTTCATTTACTTTGAGATGATCCTCATTTGACCCCATACATTAGTCTTTTGTGATACTTCATCCCGGGTTCTCCAGTGGATCTACCTCTACCTCAATCCACAATGCTAATGTTTGGTGACGTACTGAAATCTAGATCTAGCTGTGTTCTTCTTAGTCAGGCAGAAAGTGTAGCTTTTCCTGTTTTAAATTGGGTTGTTACAGAGTCCCAAGCCAAATTCTTCTCTTCTCCGTTCTCCTTCAATTAGCCCTCCAAACGGAGAGTTACGAAAAAGTAGTGTCTCATGTTTTAAACGTCACTTTCGTTTGGTTATGTCACCAAAAATCAGCGGTCCGTTAGTGTTACCGTGGAGCTTCCAGCGCTTGAATATACACAACAACAGTCTAAAAGGTCATGCTACAACAAAAAGTCATTACTTACATTTAAATGTAAACTTCTGTGGTTCAGAAACACCCACGTGAGGAAAAGCCCGTCTTGCAGTTTACCCTCGGGACAGAGGACTTTATATCCCTCTGTTTGGAGGGTCGGATTTAAAAAAAAAAACAATTTCCATACACACTTGGACTAAAAATGTCACTTCAGATGGAGGGAAAAGGAGAAGGAAAGAACTCAGACCAGGTCAAAGTCTAATTTCTTCCGATTTTACCCCTAAATATTCAGAATATCCACCTTTGGTGTCATTTAAATCAAGGAACACGCCTCAGTCTCCAGCAGAAAGCAGCACAGTTTGTTTTTCTGCAGACCTTCATTATCAGGATGTTCCAGTCTGGCCTCTGGGTTTTCTGTTTATCGTTTTTCATTACTAGCATTTGCACGTCTGATTTCAAAGGTGTTATTTTGTGTTTGATAAAGACTCCTGGCATTCAATAAATGTCTAGGATTTAAATGAATGTTTTTGTGAACTTGTGTTTCGTGCAAATTGCTGAGTGGCTCCCCTGAAGACCTGCTCTGTTATGTTTCCTGCTGTCAGTAGTGGCAGCAAAGAGAGTTAACGCTGCTGCTGTTGTTGTACTCTCCACATTTATTCAACGTTGGAGTATTGTTGTTTATTCGCATGTCTTTGCCTCCTTCAAAGAAAACAAAGCAGTGCTTGCTCTCACAAGCCCTGATTGCAGTCATTAGAATGCACAAGCGCTCCCGGTGTGACAAGACTTCTCCTCCAGGGAGTTCATTCAGCACAGCTCCACCGTTTGCCTGTTTTTAATAACAATCTTCTGAAATAGATGCAATTAGCCCACAGCTACAAGCAGATGGAGAGCAGAAGATGGGAAGGAGAAAGAGAAGGACTATCAGCTCCAAGTCGGGGAATCTTACAAATGTCAGCCTCCCTTCCACCTGAAAGATTCAGCGAGGCCTGCTTCTGTTTTTGTTTCTTAAACATTTCATGGAAAGAGCTGCTGCAGTGTTTTAACAGGGTGAGATGGGATCTTTATGTATTAAACTCAGACAAATGTCTAGTTGAAACATATTTTGTATGAATTAGGGTTGTGCAGAAATATGAATACTGACATATATCATGATATTTAGTCCTGCGATTGATTCTCTATGGGTTCTCACCAAGTATCAATCTTTCATTTTCATTTGAAGAGGCTGTAAAACGTTATATTTATCCTTTGGAGGTAGATAGGGGGTGGACGATGCAAGACTGGCTGTTGTGACAGCTACTTGAATCATTTAATTTTTACTCTTTTATTTACAACAATTGGCTCTAAGTAGTAGCACTGCCGTTCATGTTTACTATGATTAACAATGAATTCTACAAATTATTCCATTTCAATTGATGTCAATGCTTGTCAAAGATATAATCTGACTGATTTCAGTGATGTTGCACAAAAGTTTCCAATTTTTGTTGCACAAAATTAGACACAAGTTGTTTAATATGATTGTTTTCAAGCTAAAAAATATATAAGAATATATTTACCCCAAAAATATATGTTCTTCTGTATATTGTGAATTATTAGAGATTATTTTTAACTATTATCGCAGTATCACGATATCATCAATATCATGAGCCATGTATCACGTATCGCATCATATCGAGAGGTACCCAGTGATTCCCAGCCCCAGTACGGACGTGTTAACTTTCTTTAAAACTTGAAAAACCGTTGTCAACATGTTAAAGAAAGAAACTACAGTAAAAAAGTTTAAAGCAAAAAAAAAAAAAAATCTGTTGTGGAACAAAAATACTGGGGCCCTAAAGAGACAAAAAAATTAGTACTTGTTTCTTGTGCACACATAGAGAGCACATGAGAAAGTTTCTGATGCACACCAATCTAAGTGGTGCACACGACAAACTAGCTGGTATACACTCGGGAGTATCAGGTGGGGAAGACCGCAGTATCTGGGACACAAAGGAAACCGACTGGTCTCTAAACGTCTTCAATAACACGCTCATGGTAAAGTGAGCGACTGTGGTTAAATCAGCTGTCACTAGATTTTTTTTGTTTGTTTTTTACTTTTTATTTAATTTTCTTTTCCAACAACATTCCCATTGAAAAGATTTGTCAAACAGTGCATCCACAACAGTTAGACAAAACAAAGCTACTAAGACAGATCAGGGCAAACAATATTTGAAGAAAATAAATAAATGAGAAAAATTACATTTAAAAAACATGTAGAGGGAGTCACAACGCTAAGTAGAGTTTGACTATGAGCCATCTTTGATCAAAAACATCCATTTTTAGTTGTAAAGATGCCGTCATTTTTTCTGGTGTGAACCTGTTTTCTCTCTGTTTCCATTCATTTACAGACAGCGATGTAACATTCGGCAGTTAAGGTTTTCTTAACAACCAATTATAATATATGCAAGATATATGCTAAATTAGCATGAACATCAGGAGGTATGGGACCAAGCTGATAAAACAGAGCAGTGGAAGGATTCTCCCGTTTTACAATTCTCTCAATTTTATCCTTTTCCAATAGCCAGTAATTACAGGACAGTCCAAAAATATTTTTAAAGCTGTCACTAGATTTTAAGTGGAGGAATGGTGCAATATTTACAGGGCCGCAAACCCCAGATAAAGCTAAGACTCTAAAGAGCTTTAAGAGAAACAATATTACACTTCCTGATGAATTTTACCATGTTGCTATAAATGTAAAGGATAATAAAATAACACTTTTTGTTCATGTTTAGAAATCTTCACTAATGTAAGGAATTACAAAACCATTTATGACATTGACTGTGAAACAATCTGCTCTTTAAATTGGTAGATTATAATTCCTTTATAATACACCCTAGTACTTTATAGAGTACTAACACATAAAGTATCAACTCGTTTCCCTGTTTGGTTTATAAGTGATCTACTTCTGAACTATTCTAGAAAGTGGAGCATTGACATAAGTTAGAACATACTATATTTTTTTCAATGCTTTGAAAAAGTTCATTTGCATTTTTGCAAATTCTTTTATTAGTGAAGAATGTCAAACCTCCACAGTCAGTGTTATCTTTGCATTTCTAGTAACATGAACAGTAACATTCATCAGGAGGTCGGATATTTCTGCTGAAGCTCCACAGTCTCAGATCTATGTAGAGTCTGCATCCCTGCTACCCTGAAAATGTTGGACAAATCCTTCACCTAAAATTCCGGGATTTGTCGGCTGCTCACTTGACTACAGTTTTGTCAAAAATAATACTTGTTTCCTGAAAGTCAGTGAGGTCTACATCCTCTGCTGCAAACTGGAGGATCTTTCTGGTACGCGCCACTTACTTTCTGCTCTGCACCAGATTGTTTCTTGTGGGCACAAGATGCCTGTACCTTTTTATTTTAACTTCTATGTCCCTTTGGGGGTTCTGTAAAAAGACACATTGCAACTGCACGTTATCTCTGCTGGTGACAGAGTGGAACTCTTCAGCATTGGATCTGGAGAGCAAACAGTCATGTCCTGGAGGAGATGTGTCTTTGCTAGAGCGCAAAATATGGCAGAGGTCACATCAGAACGCTGACACAGCACTAAACATGAAACATGGCCCAGAGATTTGTGAGAATGCAGCCAGTTCTCTTCAGCTGATTTATGTAGAAGTCTTCCCATTCTACATTAAAAAACATTAAAAACAGACGTGTTCAATCATGGATTCAAAAACGAAGAAAGTCAGTTATCAACTCAACCTACTAGTCAATATAGTTGATGAAAAGTATCTTTACCACAGACTCACATATTGTCAGTAGTGATTCAGCCTCAGAATGAGCTACTTGGACGTTTTTTCATGCGAGGACATGAGGATAATCTGGATTCATCTGATAGATAAAAACAATTATTCTCTAGACTTTTCTCAGCAATGATTTGCTCTGCCATTCAGATGATGTGATACTTTTGTCAGATGTTAAAACTCATCACCTGATGGGTTAAAGTCTAAAAAACACTACTCTATTTCCTTACATCATTTTACCTGGATCCCTAGTAGTCTAAGTTTGCCAATCACATCAGGTGTTTACGGTGACGTCGAGATGAGATCCATCCTCCTTAGTGTCGTTTTCATTGAATTGAAAGTAAAGGTTTCAAAAAGTTTAACGCAAAAAGGTTTAAATATAACAGTTATGACATAGAATTATACATTCTTGGAAAGATGTTTATACACATTTTTTTTACATTGTTTCGACCTTGGATTTGCACATTACACATTTTTATTTTGTCTCTACATGTTTGATTTTTGCCATAAAAAAACAGTTTCATCTATTTTTTTCTGTGATTATTGCTGTAAAAACATGACTGATTTTACTCCTCACAATTGAATTTTCTGGACAGTTTCAGGTTCATTGAGGAATTATTGTGTAATCCAGTAAAAATAAACGCTGGGGTTGAACTGAAAAGATGGATTTTACACATAGCAACAGAGCAAATTGTAAAGAACAAAATCATCTCAAAAAGGCCCTGGACTACCACGGCAAGAGAACAGGTGTTTAGCTCATAGACTGTAAAAACAATGGACTGAGCGAGCACTGAGGTCCCCCATTGGAAATGCATTACTTCCTCTCCTCGCGAAAGTAGGCCGCCGCTTTCACCGTCAATTCCTGAAACGGATACCGCCATTTGCAACCCATCTCCAGCGATTGGTCTGAGTCATAACTGAGTCATGGAATCTACAGGAAGTACTGTCGCCAATCAGGAGTGAGTTTATTGCAACCGTCCTCCTCTTTCCACGCCTCGACCACGAGACCGACAGCGGATGTAAACAGCTTCTACTTTAATAACGCCGGAGAATTGTACAAGTCATTGTTGAAGCCTTTGAATGAGAACCATTCCAACATTTGATTCTGTCAGCGGTCCTTTTGGATTTACTTTCGTTTATTCCTTTTTGTCGAGATAAAAGGAGCATTTGGGTGACGCTGCTGTCCCCCTCGCGCCCGCAGTAGCTTGTCTCTTCACATGCGCGGCCACGTTACAGTCTGATCAGATGCACGTGAGAAGCGCGTTCAGCGGTATTTAAAATAAATAACCATCCTAACAAGTGAACAGCTGGATCTTTTTTCTGTTTGAAAATACGACCAGGTCCAAGTTTGTCTCGCGTTCCTCAGACGGCTGCATCTAATTCAGGCTGAAGCTGGAAAAGTGAAGAAGATGAAACTTTGGTTGGTGGTTTTATGGAGGAGCTGTACCATTCCATATGATACGCAACTTAGAATTTATAATCTACAATCAAAACAGTGAAAAAAAGAAAAAACGAACGTTAAACAAACAAAAAAGTCCACAGCACATAACCTCAGAGTGAAATCTATTTCTCCAGAGTAAATCCTCATCTAAAAATGTCGACAGCATGCTCCTCTTGTTGTTTCAAACTGCTGCATCGGTACATTCCATTGAGGAAAACAACAGCAGGACAATGATTGGTACATTGTTGAATTGTAAAGTAGGTGTTAAAAGGTCTTCACGGACTCATTGATGAAGTCTGCTCCCATTGGCTACCCGTCATCTGTCAATCAAACCCCCCAGACGTTCCACGTCAGACCCACAAACGGTTATTGAGCCATCTGATTGGTCAATTTATAACTCTAATAACTTGTGATAATGGAAAAAAATCTTTAAAAAAAATTAGGATTAGAAAAAAGAAGTTAAGCAGAAAGCAGCAGAGAAAGAATGATTATTCTGACATATAAAATGACTGAGAAATAACTGTCTGTTTCTCAATGTAAGTCAATGGGACTTTGGCCTTTTTGGAACCCAGTGGTACTTCCTATATGGAACACGGAAGTAGGGGGGTTGGTCAGTCCAGTTATTTTGTATACAGTCTATGGTTTAGCTTCAATATAAAGCCATAGACATATTTTTACTGGACAAAGTGGGTGTAATGTCACCCATAGAAAATGCCTGACCTCTGTTCTAGCAAAATAAGTCCAAATCCGTCAATGATATTTTTGCATCTTGACCGCCGCCGCCATTTGGAGCCCATCGACAGTGATTGGTCCGGAGTCACGTTTTAAGGGCAACTACAGTAGCCAATCATGAGTGAGCTTTTTTGAAGGCCACACCCCTTCCACTGTAAGCGGGTTTGGCAAAATCTGTCAATCAAATGTTGGAGGCGGGGCTAGCGGGCAACACATGCTTTTTCTGAGGCATCTGATTGGTCAGTTTATAACTTGAATAACTTGCAATAAAAACTCTAATTGAGTTATTCAGTAGTAAATGAACTTTTTAAAACAGATTTTATCCATACACTCCATCTGCTTTCTGCTGATCCCTGAAAGGAGAAGGCAAAAGGAGGTGGCGCTCCTCCGCCTCGGAGCTGCTGCTGCCTGACCCTTTTTTCACTGTCTGTGACGTCAGCCTCCTCCCAGTTTGCCTCCCTCTGATGTCTTGTCATGTAGCACCACCCACAGGTCAACAGGGGGGCTGACAGGCCAGCTTTGATGCTCTTTAGTGAAAGCTTTGATTGCAGCCAGAGATTCTCTGTTGAAATGTTATCAACCAAACAGAAGCAGCTGAGTGCGGAGCGTCTCCTCGCTCCTTCCTGAGGGGTTTGGACAGAAGTGCAGACTACACCTGAGCAGCCGGCGAGCTCTCCCACGTTCAGGCTTTGTTCGGGCTCTGCTGAATTATTTAGGCGTGTGTTTAAAGAAAGCTCAGGGGAGTTTCAGCATTGGCTATGTGGAGACTGCACTTCATGGAAGAAAAACTGCATCCTTTCATGAGCTGCAGCTCATAAATGACGTCTTATGAGGAAACAATCGTGAAATGAAGAAAACTGCACACTTAAAAGTGCATTTTTAAGGAGCAGCCAATACCTGCTTGAACCGTGTTCTTTGCTTCAAGTTAAGCTCTCTTGTGAGGCTGGAAGGAAGTGAAACACATTTCTAACCCCAAACCTCCAGTGCTTTGGCTGCTCCGCTTTTTATGGAAAAGAAATCTAGCTGAGCTTTCATTTGCATTTTCAAAGCTTTTCTATCATTTATGGTACACATACTTTCATGCTTTGCTGTCTTAAAGTTACATCTGCTCCTGGCAGACTATTTTGATGCTCTTGTTGACTTAATTCTCACATTTTTGTAGTTTCACACCAACATTTCTTTGCTCAGAAATATAGTATTGCATAATTAAAGAGAAAAGAGTAAACAAAGAAAAGAGCCCTAAGATGTGTCTTTTGTTTGATCAGAAGAAACACATCACTCCTGTTGATGTGAAGAGAACTCACCACTGTTCTCAGCCTCCCAGATTCCACTAGGTTTTGCTTCAGGTCATTCTCTGACTTTGATACGTTCATTTCAAGAAATGTGGATCAGCTTTCCAGGCAACAACACTGTTATCACTGAGGCTGCTCAGCTGACGACCAAGTGGAACGGACCATCAGTCGATCCGAAAAAAAACCAACTGAATTTCACAGTCTACCAGAGAAACACTGAAACAATCCAGCAGCAGCTTCCTCTGAAATCATTTTATCAAAATGTAACACAGATGATCCCTGCAAAAAAGGCAGCCCAGAAATAGTAAGTAAAGAACATTTATCTCAAAAAGAAAATCATTGGAATGTAGAAACATTGTCTGTCTATGCAGCAAGCTGTTCCAACTAAACAAGATATTCAAATCTTGAAACAGGGAATTCCACACCAGTATTAAAAAGCAAAACTAAGCTAAAAAATGTAACTGTTACATAGAATTGCTTCAAATTGAAAGTTCTACCCCCAAATAAGTATTTTCTTTGCTACTCCATCATCCATCCATATTCACATCTAGGGACAATTTAGAGTCCAGAGTTCCTGGAGTAAACCCACACATGCACGGGAGAAACATGCAAACTCCACACAGAAAGATCCAGCGCTCATGATCCTGGTTCAGATCCCCCCGCTGGGACTGGAACCAAGGCCATCGAGCTGTGATGCAAGAGCGCCAACCACTGCACCACCCTGCAGCCCGATACTTGCTACTTCTAAGGAAATAGTTTGCATTTTTGAGTTGTTATGAACCCAACTGTTGTTATTTTCATTACAGTGACAAAAAAAACTAGGAAATTACTCATTTTGGGAAAGAATTAACAAAATAAGAAAAAAATACCTTAATATAAGTTGTCTCATCTCAATGAGTCTTGATAAAATCTAAAACAAGCACCTATTCTTAGAACATAAATCTACATTTTTATTTCTGACACAATGACAATAAATGCCAGTCTGACTTGTCTACATTTAATTAACTTCAAAATAATAAACCTTTTTAACAAAACCTTAAAACTTAAGCAAAAATGACTGTGCAAACTAAGTTTGAGTCCTTAACCCATAAAGACCCAGACCCATTTTCCTGAAAAATAAAATGATGTGAATGCACCACGAACCAAGTGGATCAAGTAACCCATTTTTCATATTTTTCTGTTGCTCTGATGTCACCATGGGTTCTTATGGGTTAAAGTCCCACTCCGATCATCTTTTGATCTATTTTCAAAGTGTTCCCAGTGATCTTTTAACCTTCATTACGCCATTTTAAGAACAAATCCAAAACCCTGTGCCATTTTCTTTGACATTTTCTGCAGAGCAGCAGGAGTTTATTAGAATTTCACCTCTGACTTGTGGTTTGGATTGTTTGTGAGGACTTTATTCCATCATCCCTCTGTTTACACTCTCCTGCTAGCTTACAGTCCCTCACACTCCCAATCTAACATTATCGGTGCAACAAAAGGGCAGCAATATAATTTATATCCAGCCGTACAGTTCTGATCCAGATTCCAGCTCAGACGAGGAAAACAAAGACGTTCTTGGATCTATTTATCTGTAAGTGGATGCATCATAATGGAGCGGAGCAGGGAGCTTGTTTTCTACATCACAAATAAGCTCTTTCTCACACTAGCTTTTTTTCATCTGCTCCTGATTCACAACAAGAAAGAAAAACTCCAAGATGCATTTATGAGCTTATTTTTTCATGTATGTCCTCCATCATCAGCAGCAAAATTCCACAGGAACATGTTTGAGACAAAAAAATCTTGATTGTGCTGATTTACAGAAAAACTTAGATTAGATTTAGAGCAGAGAAAAGTTAGAACAACTTCAAATCTTCCACATTTTCTTAAAAGTCAAAAGCAAGGTTTGAACTCATTTGTATCTTTTTTTTTTGGCCTCTTTATAGTAGCAGCATCTCTGCTGACCCTGGAAGCTTTCTCCAGGAAGGAGGCTTTCCTCTCTGTGCATTTACGACGAGCCCTGTCCAAAGCAGAGGAAAGTGTAAGTTCTGTCAGTAGGAAGCCAGTAAAACAGTCATCCAGAGCTGCTCTGATTGAAGTGATTACAGCAGTCTTGTTCCAGTAAATGCTTCACGTTTTCTGTGATGAACCTCCGACTGAGACTGGGTTTTCAGAGAAATTCACAAAGCCTCAGGCAGACTCCCACTCCTGCCGAGCCAGCCTTTTAGATAGTTTGATTTCATTTTTTGGTGTGCCATTCACCCCTTTTCACACTGAGGGTTATAAAAATAATTTCCAGTGTTTCCTTGGGGGGAGAAAAAAAGCTTTATTCTTGATATTTTTTAATTCCTTTTTGACGCAGCATGACGCAGCAGGAAGCACAAAAGGGAGACAAACAGCTCCATATCAGCCAGGATTTGCTGAAAAGCCCAGCGGGAGTGAAGGGTTTGAGGTCTGCAGAGCCAATCGACGCTGGCCTGAAACAGCAGCCATACTGCGAGGGAGATGGCTTTTCTGCCTGATAGTCTGACTGTTAGCCATGAAAATGAAGCCCAACTCAAACTGAGTGGAGGCCCGTGTTGCCTTGCTGGGCCTGTGGTGAGGCGGAGGGAGCAGAAACAGACAAGAAGCTGCAGATAATTCCACAGAAAATACTGCCAAGCCTTTCTTTTCCTGCTGTTTGTGCATTCATCAGACCCCACGCTGCGCCACCAGTGATTTCTAAATATATGCGGCTCATCTGATGTAGATGAGTAAACTCTTTGCTGTGCAGACAGATTGTTTGCCCTGGGCCCTCTGTGGTTGGGGTAGGTGGGATTTGTTCACAGCATCTTACATTACTTCCCACATGAGCTTTATTGAGTTCTCAATTATGATGCGGGTCCTCTTGTCTGGGCTCATCGCTGCAGCGGAGTTGACCTTGCATTTCTGCAGAGGAGTGCTGTTGTGTATTCAGCCCAGCAGGTCTACTTTCTCTGCTTGGAAAGCATGAAGCTTAAACATGTAATGCCTGAGAGGGAGGTGAGGGGAGGCTTAGCTTTTAGCTCTTATTGCAGCTGATGGTGTAGCAGGCGGAGAGACAAGGCCAAACTGCTGCAGTGTTATTAGGCCTGTCTGGCGTGGCTCTTCTTCAGTCTGACAATAATGCCTTGTGAAAAAGGTTGCTTTGGACTGGAATGGGATGGGGAGACAGGAAGCTGCAGCGGAGGACAGGGCAGAGTGGAGGCACGTGCAGTAGGTGGAGCTCTTGTGTTGGTTTAGCTGTCACAGCTGGAATCACCTGCTTGTGAAGGACACTACAGCAGTGTGCTGTGGGCGCGTGTGCCCGTGCCCGTGCACACTTCTGCTGGACTGCAAAGGAAATGCGAGAAAAACGAAGCGTCTCCGCTGGCTCGGCCATAAGAAGGCTTTAAAACCCTTTTTCCGTGCAGAGCTAATTGACGGCTCATGATGGGTGGCGTGTTTACCTTTGAGCTTATTTGAAATTATAATGGGCTCTTATGTTTTTAGCTTGCGATGCACTTTGCCCACACATCAGCTCCTTGACATCATATGCAGTGGAACAAACGTCTGCCTGTAATTCCTCCGTTTCCTGCCTGTTTCCCCCTCCCTCCCCCTCCTCCTCCCTTTTGCGCCACCACAATCTACCGCAGGCCCTCCATCTCTCCGGCCTGTCAGCATGCTTTTTCATTTGGCTTGTTGCTACAGGGGGCTCGACGCTGGCAGATTACAACTCGGCAGCCAGTCATTTTCGATTTATCAGAGCCCCCCTCCACTTCAGCCTCCCACACTCACTACCCTCACCAGACACACAGCAATACCTCATCACATCACAGCCTAACATGCCCCCCGCACTTTCACATCCTCCTCTTTTGATCAGTGCAGAAAATTTAGCTCACACGCCGCAAGACAAAAAGATATTGTGGCGGTGGAAGGATTTAAGTTAGTGAGGCAGCGAGGGCTGTATTATTACTTGGGCTTCTGTCACTGGGGATGACCCAGGAGAGTGGAGAATATCGATCTTGTGTCACTCAAGGCATTCAGCAGATTGCATTGACAAAGCTCGTCGGGGCCTTTAATAGCAAGGTTAGCAACCCTGACTGTGACCCAGGAGAAAACTGTAACTGTGCCCTATTTCATGGTGGCTTTTAACCATTCCCTGGGCCCACAGAGTGGATTGATAACAGTCAGGAAGTAATTTTACTCTCATAATAGCTTTCCTGTGGTTGACATTTGTGGCCCTTAGCTGCTGTAAAAGTGTCTCTCCAAGCGCAGCAGAATGAAGGACGGCATTGTTCAGCTGCTTTTTTGTTGCAGAAAACAGATTTGCATGAACAAAGATGTGGTATGCTAACCAAAGCAGAAGAAGAAAAGAAACCGAGGGGAGTGGGGAGGAGAAAAAATCAAAAGAAGTCAACAATATGATTTATGAGCTGAAGGAAGTCCATTACTCGCTAGAGGAAACCCAGACTTAAACACAAACAAAGTAAGGCCATGTCTTACAAAGAGGGTCATGGCGCAATTATTTCCCTCTGCCAAGATCACTCTGCTGCTGGAAACAGGGTTTGTTAGAAAAGAAAAAAGACTGGTCATGTTGTTTTAATCTCACTGTAATACTCTATGTAAATAAGAGCATTAAATGTTTCTCCTTAAGCCAAGTGATGTGGAACTGAGCTGAACTGTAACGGCTCCCCTGTGTGTTGTAAGGTACCTCATATGTGAGGGGCCCCTCCAGCTGAGGTCCTGCTGGATTCCGAACGGTTTTTGCAACAGGTGGCTAATTTTACAACAGAAAAGTTGTTAAGTGAAAATAAACACTGTTTTAAAAATATATACAGACTTAGAAAAAATGCATTTCCCTCAAAGTTATCATGAATCAAATATGCAACCATTGATGAAATAAAAAGTTTAAACTCCAGGGATTAAAGGGGTTTATCTGAGGGGTGAAAATGAGGATTCTTCATGGGATCAATGGAAAGTCCACCAGCCACCAGCCTCTCTGGGCACTTGCTGTTACTGCAACATTTTGTTACTTCCTGGTTGGCTTCTCAGCCCCCCCAACCCCAACCCCACGTGGTCAGTAATCATTGACTGTATAACAGCTGGACTGAGTGAGTGTGACCTCATCCTTAGAAAATGGTTTATTTTCCGCTCCAACAAAATTAAATCAATTCAGTCCCCACCGCCATATGGGAACCAGACAATGTCAGTAACCATTGCTAAGACGGAGTCGGTCTTAGTCAACATTTCTATGGCAAACACTCGTGCCAATCCGGAGTGAGCTTGATCGCAGGCTACACCCCTACCACTTAAAAGTGGCCTCAGGAGAATCTTTTTAATCAAACATTTGAATGTTGAACACTCAACATAAGACCACCCACTTTTATGGAGGCATCTGATTGGTCTGTTTAATAACCTGAATGACTTACCCTATAGAAAGAAATAAACAGTTTTAGATTTATTTTACTTAAATAAATGAAGTAGGGCAGCTGGTGTCAGTTTTAACTTGAACCATAGACTGAGACCTGGACTAAGTAAGACCTGGACTAAGTGAGACCTGGACTAAGTGAGACCGTGACTAAGTGAGACCTGGACTAAGTGAGACCTGGACTAAGTGAGACCGTGACTAAGTGAGACCTGGACTAAGTGAGACCGTGACTAAGTGAGACCGTGACTAAGTGAGACCTGGACTAAGTGAGACCGTGACTAAGTGAATGTGTCTCCCATAGGAAATGGTTTACATTCGGCTCCAACAAAACAGTCATTTCAGACGCCATTTTTTCGTGACACAGACATCACCATGCTTGAACCAGAAATGGTCAGTAAGCAGTGATTAAACAGGTCAGTCTGAGTCATTGTTCCTATGGCAACCACTAAGTGAGCTTGTTGGAAGGCCACATCCCTACCTCACAAAAGCTGAATATATGAAATATTTCAAACAGTTTGAACGTTGCAGGTGAGACATTTTTTATTGAGGTATTTGGTTAATCAGGTGATAACTTGAATAACTTGAACTATAGAAAACAATATCAGGATTATAAAGAAGATATTAAAAAAGGTCTCAGAGCAACCATGTTTATTCTGACCAATCGAATGGCTGGGTAATAGCTGTCTACTTTTCTATAGAGGTCTTGGAAGGCTTCTTGGAGCCAGCGGGTACTTCCAGTTCTCGTATACGGTCATTGGCTGTAAACAGAACTTTAAAAAGATCCATCAAATTTTAGGAACCAGAAATGACAATACGTTCATAGACCTACCACAAAAATCCCACCGTCTGCAATAAAACTGAAAACTGATGAAAAATAAACAAAAGGGCCAAACTCAATGAATTGCTCAGTGGTTTTGGACCAGACCAAGAAATGAGCCTTGTTTGCAGTCAGTCCTGAAGTTGAGAGACTGGCTTGGGAGGAAAAATATTGTTGAGGGCAGCAGAAGAGCCTCAGAGCTCTCTGCAGATGTCGTCCTTCAGTGAGGCGGTCTGTCAGCTTTTAGAGACCATGGAGGAATTATGGAACAAGCTGTAAACTGGTGAATAGCAATTATGATAGCAAAAATGCATTCTGAGCAATGAAGAATCAGCACACTTGGACCCTTTAGAAGTCTGTTTACTACTTAATCCTCAAGAAAACTTATACTGGACTGTAACAGACACTTAGGGGTTTTTTTGTTGTCTTTGCCAGCACTGATTACAGCTTTTACTGCCAATATTATGTCTAGCCAGCTCTGCATTTTAATATATTTCTTTTTATTTGCAGATGAGGAGAAAATCCTCCAACTCATTCTCCACCAGCGAGCCATCAGTTGTGAGATTGTTGGCATTAAGGCCAAAACTTGGATGTAATGACTGTGTCTTGGTGCAGCGGAGGAGCAAACATGGCTTTAATGAGGCAGTGCCCTTGAAAGGACCATAGCAAATATGGCAGCGTGTAACATCAAATGGATTGTAAAATACAAACTAAATGCCATTTCTTTTCAGTTGAGGGTTTGACTGTGGTATTTCTCAGAAGGATGCAGTTTAATTGGAATTTATTTATAGTATTTTACCTGAACTTTCTCTATCTGAAGACACTAATGGTGTACACATTTGTGGAAAAAATGTCAACTTGGGAATTGTGGTCAATTTTTTTGCTCCAGAGTGCTGATTCTAGAGAAGGCATTTTAAATTTGTAATGAGTGATTTCCATTTGAGTATTTAAATTATGCTATGTTCACTTGCCCTCAGAAACGTGTGTTCAATTAGCCCCTTTCAATTAAAAGCCTATGTAAAAGTGCATTAATGTGCATTTTGGGCATACAAAGCATACGGCCACTGAATGTGTGTTAAATGTTAAACTAGGTCAGGAGTGTCAAACTCAATCGCACAAGGGGCCAAAATCAAAAACACACCTTAGGTTGTGGGCTGAACAGGTAAAACATTTATTGAACACTCTAAAACTACATTTTTTAAAACTTTAAAAATGTAATTGTATTTTTTTTTTTTTTTTTTTTTTTTTACAAAACTATGAAAAAAAACAGACAGGAATATTATTCCAGAATAAATAAACTTAAACCTTAAATAACTTTCAATATTTTATTCTCCATAAAAATATATCTTGTCAGAATTATACAAGTTAAAAGATAAGCACAAGATAACATCGGGCCGTTAATAACAATAAAATAAAATGATCTGGAGACCCGGATAGAATTACCTGGAGGGCCGGATCCGGCCCCCGGGCCTTGACTTTGACACATGTGAACTAGGTGAACTATGACCAATCAGGGATTCTGAGTGACGTATAGATAGTGTTCTTTTCAAAACATGGAAGTACCAACTGTTTGTAAATTGATCATGAAGGAGAAATTGATAATTGCATTTTGTACCCAGCTGGAATTCTATGTCACCTTTGGTCTTTGGTTTATCAGAATAGAGCTGTGAAAGGAAAGCCCTGGAGCAAGATTCACCAGATTTACAACGCTTTGACATCTTCCACTAAGCCTCTTTCAGCTAAGACTATGCTCTAGTATCGGAAAGCAAAAGTCCACAGTAAGCACCGTATGCTAAAAGTGTGTTCAAGAATGAACATTTATTACATTCTTGAACACACATCAGATGCCCCATGTGTACATAGCATTACAATTTTAATATTGACTGAGTTTTATCACTGAATTATGTCATTCAAAGGAATTAGTCAAAAAAAAGGCAGTTTTTTTGAGCAGCCTTTGCTCAGTATGACTAACACCAAATTTAAACACTATCTAATGGACATTTCTTGATTGATACACTTTTTTTATAATGATGATCTGATTATATTTTAGATTTTTGGTACTGAATAATATAAATAACTTGTCTTTTATATGAATCCAAGACAAGTCTAATGAAAAATAATAATGTGGATGTTTGAAATTTAGTTACATCACTGATCTTAATGATCCTTACTAACCTGAATCTATGATTGTAGGGTATAGATATTTGATATTTAGTCCTGAACAGCATGTTGATAATTCATGTAAAGAAAATGGTATGGTTGAACCAGCGTGGGATTATGTATGTTCGCCTTTGTGTCAAAAGTTTTGTGTTTTGTCTCGTAGCGCCGCTTTATACTAGTGCTTTTAACAAGAGCAACAGACCCCATGCTTATAAAACACACTGGGCTTGTAGAACTCACTGCTGGCAAAATGAAAGTGAAAGCTTCACACTCATCTTGGAAGATACGATTTTCAGAGTGCACTTTTCTCATTTTAGACAGCGCCAATGTTCACTCAATCACTCGATAACTTTAGGTCCCATCTATGTAAACATTAGCATGCCACTCTTTGCGGGTTGAAGGACCCCGGTCCACACGTAGCTTTCCTTGTGTGGTAAAGATGAATGAAATATACTTTTTATTTAAAATGCTTGGCGGTCCAGATAAAAGGGTCCCAGGGTCCAGACCCGGTATGCCAGTTGGGGGCTCCTGGTTTAAACTCTGCGTCGTAAGAGCCCCAAAGGAACCATTTTGGGGTCTTTACACACACTCTTTTGTTTTTTGTCTTTGCACTCACAAGTAGAAATGAAAATGCACGCTTCGCGGTCATATATCCCAGCATGCACTGTGGGCTACTTCTACAGGAGAAAATGGAGTCGGCTGCTGCTTCCCGTAGTTGCGAGACTTGTTGTGGCTCAGTATTGATCAATATACTATAACAGAGGTCTCAAACTCAATTCAGCCGGGGGCCGCTGGAGGCAGAGTCTGGGGGAGGCTGGGCCGCATCAGGAATTTCACAAGAAAAACACTACAGTGTTCTCAGATATCTTTATTTTTAACACAAAATAATAAATAAATATTGAACGACGTGTATAGATCTTTGTGTGTTGATTTATATATTAAAAAAAGGGTATGTCTGTTTCTGAAATAGTTTATATTGAAGATTAAACTTAAGATATATTGCTAGGGGGTAGGATTAAAAAAAGTTTTTTAAACTTCTTCCTATTCCATTTCGAACTACATAATAGAGGTGTTATTTTGAACAACACATACATAGTATTGGTAAAAAAAAAACAAGAAAACAACAACAGAAAAGTATATATAAATTATAAATAAATACATTACACCTCAATTATGTAGTTTGAAATGGAGTAGTAAGAAGTTTAAAAACTTATTTCAATCCTACCCCCTAGCAAAATATCTTAAGTTTAATCTTCAATATAAACTATTTCAGAAACAGACATACCCTTTTTTAATATATAAATCAACACACAAAGATCTATACACGTCGTTCATTATTTATTCATTATTTTGTGATAAAAATAAAGATATCTGAGAACATTGGAATGTTTTATCAGAGCTTTTCTTGTGAAAATCCTGATGCGGCCCAGCCTCCCCCAGACTCTGCCTCCAGCGGCCCCCAGATAAATTGAGTTTGAGACCCCTGCTTTAAAAGATTAATAAAAAACAAATAAATTAGTAATAAATAAATAAAATAATAATAATGACCATACGCCAGATACAGACAACTAAAGAAACCACATATTGACTGACTGACTAGAGAAAACTATTTTGATTCAGTTTCAAATGTCTGTATTAACAGCTCCTCCTTCAGAGAGAGAGAAGCCCCGGTATCCAGAAAATCTTTGAAGGATTTCATTTTTTGTAGATTTTTGTAGAACTCCTCACAGTAAATAAATCTAATCTATGTGTCTTCCATTCATTCGAGGTGTGGAGTGCTCGCTTTTGTAACGGAGCAGAAAGTGAGCGCTGCATATTCTAGCGGGACTTCATCCGGTCCGCAGGATGTATTTAGAGAAAAATACGTGCGAATATCTGCGTTTTTTTAATGTGCGACCAACAACAAGCTAGCATGCTACTCGCTAGCACCCAGTTTAGCTCAAACTTCATCCTTCCCAGCCTGATTTCTCTCTATTAAAATAACGATCATTATACTGTGATGATTCCTCTCCATCGGATTATTTCGTTGTCAAGGTTTTGGGTCTACAATTGGACTTTGGCTCTACATTACAGGCAGTTAAAATGAATATTTTACCTAGATTGCTCTTTTTTTCAATCTCTTCCCATAGAAATATCTGACAAGGAGTTTCAGGAATTAGATAAATTAATTTCATGGAAGCGTATACTAGAATAATAAACAAGAAATGATCTCTAGATTATATAAAGGTTGGCAGCAATTAAAAGCTCAGTCTTGTAATGCAAAACAGGAATTGGAAAAGGATTTAACCTGACATGCACTCAGAGCCAGGAAACACTTTTTGAAGTTCAGTGGAAAACGTGTAATTCTCTGATGTGGCGAGAGTTTTGATGGAAAAATCTCATCAGGATTTTCAAAACTCCAGTCCAAAAAAAAGTATAATAGACATTCATCATCCTGCTGGAGGCAGTGTGGAGGACTGGAAGCAAACCACACGCACATCTTCTGGATGTGTCCACAAATAATTCCTTTCTGGACTGAAGTCTACAATGTTTTAAGGACTGTGTTTCAAATGGACATCCCGTTCACAATAGAGACTTTCTATCTAGGATGTTTGGAAGAAGAACATGTCACACGAAAGAAGACATATTTGTTTCAAATACTGAGTGCGACAGCAAGGAAAGCCATCACAAGAAAGTGATTGAATGCTTAAAGGCCTTTGCTTAATGACTGGATAAATATTGTTTATGAAGTTTATAAAATGGAGAAGATCACTTACTGTATAAGACTGCAACAAGAGGTCTTTAAAGAAGAATGGAAAAGCTGGATTGAGTGTATGACACCTGTGAGAGGAGATTTTATATGAAGCTTGGACTGACTCATGGTTATGTATATATTTGTATTTTGTTTTGATTTTTTAGATTAAACCTGAGCTTTAGATTTAATTACCAATATAAAGAAGGCACGCATCCCAAATATTTAAGTTTATGTTTAACTGTAATGTGCCTCTTAAAAGAAAAAACAATTAAACAAAGAATTGAAAAAAATAAATAAAAATGGGGTCATCTGGACCCCTCAAGACAGTGCGCTGAACTTTTTTTTATCTTTGATTTTTGAGTTTCAATAATCTCCATGGCAGACATAAAATCCTGTCCACCTTTGTCCACATTTGTCATGGAAGGAATCACACATCAATATGGGGTTGGAGTCATCTGGACCCCACAAGAGAGCAGAAGGGTTAAAGGGGTGGGTGGCTGCGGTTTCGTAATTCTCTTCTTCTCTTTGAAGAAAGTTGGAACATGTTGAACTCAGCCTATTTACTGATATCCATTTATTTTCTGTAGTCATTCCAATTCCATTACATCAAATAATCATCTTACAAAGTTGAGATAAAAATAACACAAACGTGTCACATCAATTTATTTCATGTCCTGATTGTCCACTTGTCTTTGAAAACATTTCCCCCCCCAAAATATTGGCAGTGTTTCATGCACATTTCTACTATAGAGGGTTTAAAATGTACTCTTAACGTTTTCTTCTATACATCCTGGTGTTATGGTTTATCATTGCAAGTATATTGTGTCTAAAAACACTTAAAAATGAACACTTCACATTGAAATAAATGTTTAAAATAAGCATGTTGCTCATCTTCCTCATTCTCATTTTGAATTTGAACGTGTAGCTTGTGTACCCATGAGGAAGGGAGAAGCAGGGAAATGTTTATTTTTTAGATATATCCTTTAATATTAACCAACAGTGATTTAGTCTCCACACAAAAGAAGAGTAATTTATGCTGAAATTTCTATAATTTAAGACCTCTTATTGGTCATTTTTCTTGCCTTTTGTTCAAATCTCAGCCTTTTAGAAAATGTTAATGTCTTCCTTTTCCTTCTAAAAGCCTCTTGTTATGTGTTAAAGCAGAGAGGTGTATCAGGGTAAGCACTTTGCCTTTATTCCTGTTACACAAATAGAGCCCTCTTTCCCTAAACTAGAAGCACTTGTCGATCATATTACCACATGAGCCTCACACAAGGCTTGACCCAGTGTTAAGTGTCTGCGCTAAATTTCATTGGCTCCATCTCCTGGAAGGCCTGCCAATATACTGGCAGCGAATTCCTGGAGGAAAATAAATGGCAATAAAAGAGAGAAATGATAGCCCCTCCGAACCAATAGCAGTTTTTTTTTCTGCTGTCTTTTTTCCATGCCACTCTTTATTGAGGCCGCTCAGCTCTGATTTGGCACACCGACTGCCACAGAAGTCAGATGGACGTTTAAAAGCCAATATTGAAAGAACGACACCCTGGCACATACTGGAGAGCAGGGGAGTCGTTTAATTAATTGCATGCAGATTTCTTTGATGAGCAGATATGTGTGGTAACTGGGCTGGCGGAAATCTGATCCTTTTCAGTTTTCAGATTCCTTCTGGGAAGGCATCTAATAACAACATTGTCGGGCTGCTTTGTCTGCTCTGCATTGGGGGCCGTTGAAGCTCAGGGAATTGGAGGACGTAAAGTGGACAGGAAGGTTATTTAACCGCCACACTGGGCTACTATAACATGATGTTCAGATATGATCTGAGAGAGTAGAGGTCTCCCACAGCTCTTATATTCTGCATCCCCACCCCACCACCACCACACTCTTTCTCCACCTGCTCAGTTCATTATTAAATCGGGGAATTGTCCCCATAACTCAATCTGTGAGACTACTGCATTATATGATCATTTGTGAGAAGGGTGATTGCGACGCAGGGCGGAGAATGGATGTTAAAAGCATATTGATTTGTCTGTAACATCGTCATAGATCAGAGATTTATAGCAATATATAAATGCTGATGCAAGCTTTAGTAGCTGACAGCCTGCGGTGAAGGAAATGGAGTCCTTAGTATGACTGATGAGATCAAGACAACACTTTCTACCACGTTTACCCCCCTATTACTGCCCACCCGTGTAAGCCTCCATTTCCCATCTTATCTGCCTCTCAGGATGCTTTCACTCCGCAGTTCTATTGACTGTTCCTTAGCATCCTCGTGTCTTTGTTTAAGCCTCAGATTGTGGTCATTGTGGTCATAAAAGTCTTTTTCATGACTGGAAATAGGTTGGAAGTGAGTGGGTTTGTCAAATCGTAAAGTTTCATGTGTGAAAAATGATCTCTGGCAAGGTTACAGTGATTACTGCCACACATGGATACAAAGCATTGACAGAAATTTGATCCTTAAACTTGGTACACACTAGCATGTGATGCACTTTCAAGAATACGATAAACGGGTCTTCTTAAATGTGCTTTTGGCATTCAGTGTTCAGACTAGACTGAACTACCCAATACTAGCACGTTTACTCACAGTTAGAAGAGGCTTGGTGTAACATGTCATAGTGGGGAAATCTTGTAAATCTTGCTCCAGGCTTTTCCTTCACAGCTCTATTCTGATATATGAAAGACTTCGACTGAATTCTTCCTCCACCCCTCCATTTGTATGGGGCATTTAAAGGGGTAGGGTTTGTGAAATAGCTTTTTAAGGGCTAACCATCGCGGTGGAGGGATGCAGAGCCTTTTGTTGTTAACAACACTGCAGTAAGAGAAGCGCTGGTGCTCATTGACAAGCTGCGAGCAAAGGTAGCAGAAGAGGTTATGGGTGACAAGAAGGCCAGGCGGGGCTTCTGTTTGTGGAAGTTAAAGCTGCTGGGCCTCAGGGCCAAGTGTAGGGTCAGTAGCAGGCCATGCTCTCAGTCTCGCCCACACAGCCACTGTCAGAAAGGGCCTGGTGTCAGCCCTGTACAGACACTGAATAACCAGCAGCTCCAATTTCCCATTAGTCCTGTCAGATAAAGCCAGCTGTGAGTTAAACAGTCCCAGCAGTTTCCAACTGCTGTTGTCTGGCAGCCCACAGTAGTGTTACTAGAAGGGCTTGCTGTGAGGCTGGTAGGGGCATAATTAGTGTTGCTTATTATTGTCTGATGTTTGGCATTGTTGTGTCTTCGGGCTATAGGAGAGTGTCAGCACCAAGTTAAAATAAATTCCTTATATTCATTTTAATGGCTGAGCCCCCAAACTCTCCATCACTTTAAAAGCCTTGGTTAACAGACCTTTGAAGACAGCATAAAGGAGATATTCAACGTGTAGTGAGTGGAAACTGAGGGAATCTGACATAGCTGCTGGAAACAGACGATTTATTATCAGAAACAGAGGCTAGGCAGTGGATTATCTATAAAACTTTCATGGTTCTCCCTCTGTGGCAAGCGGCCATAAAACTTCCCAAATGAGGGACTTGTTAATTTACTTGTTAGAGCAAATTAAAAATTTATAAGCGCTTTTAGGTAAATGAGATCCTCTTTCATTGCTGCCCTAGTGGGATTCTTTCTGCCAGATCCTGTGAGCACAGGTTAGCTGTTGTGAGAGCCGCAGAAGAACAATAAAAGCCGTTAAATTGTTCCAGGTTTTATTACCGCAAAGCTGCGCAGCTGCTGCTGCGCGTAACTAAGGGAAACTAGAAGCCGATGGCCGCGGAATCCCACCGAGGCGAGTAAAAAATGGAGTTCTTTCTTCCCCCTTCTCTCCCCGGTTTTAGGTTAGGTGGGGGTGATGGGGTGGGGTTGTTATGCAGGATTGTTTGTGTATTACTGTTCAAAAAGACCGCTGTAGTGCCGGCCTGCTTTTGTGCTTGATTACAATGAGGCTGTAGTACGGCCCTTGAGAATAGATCAATACGCTGGTAAAATTCCTCTATGGTAATGGTGAGCACTTTAGTCTTAGTGAGGAAATAATTGACTTCACATGTTCAGGACTATGTTGAAGTTGTTTTTCTGCAGCACATTTTAAAATAAGGAGGCTTGTTATCCCCTTGATTTAGATCTGTTTTTTGGAATGAGCCTTTATCCAGAATAACTTTTTTGCCCTTTGCTTTCAAATTCTGAATTATTGCAGTATTACCCGAGAAGATTGCTTATAATTTTCTTGGCTTGTGTACTGGATTTTCACAAACAATTCCCATATATATTTGTAAGGTGCATCATTGTAAAGCATCACTGTTTTTTTTGTTGGATCTTTGGTGCACTGCTTTCAGGGTCTGTGAAGTCACGCTTGTACATTTCACTCTGATCTCAAACAGCAGCAGCAGTTACCTTCAGCTGCTCCTTGTGTCCTCTCTCTTGCTAGCAAAGTTCCAGAGTGCATAGTTGAATATTGAGGAGAGTGTATAAGAAAAAAAACAACCTTTTCAGTAAATTACAGCAGAAGGTTTGACAGTGATTTAAGAACAATGCTATTCTACACAGCTCCATTTACAGTACATTTACCGTCAGGAAAGAGCACCTGAGCAAATGTACAGTAACTATAAGATATTGAACCAAACAACACTCTACCCATCTTATCAGAGCTATTGCTGGATGAGTCATTGGGGTGTGTATAGTGGTGGCCTGTGTGGTCAACACAAAATGCAGAAAAGCTGCCTTAAAACTGTCATTCAGGTTTGTTGGGTCACATGCACTCGTATT